>NC_057934.1:69249853-69304853 GCF_018555375.3 Anguilla rostrata
TGGCTGTAGCCTGCACCCGACCGCCTCACGTGGAACGCCAGAGGAACACGCTCTGCTGAAGCCGTGGACTCAAACAGGGTGTCGAATTCGCTCGTACGGTGTCTTGTAAGGGAGCGAAGATGCAAGACTTACCCGATTCCCCCCCCAGCAGACGGGCAGAAAGCTCCGGGACCCGGCTTGGGGTTGTCTGAGGTCGCACGAGTGGTCAGATGACCTCGCTGCTGCTCCTCACACTGTGTTAGAAGAAGAAGAAGCAGAAGATATACTTTATTGATCATTTGTAATTTTCCTCTGCATTTGACCCATCCTAGTTACTTTGGAGCAGTGGGCAGCCACAGTGCAGTGCCCGGGGACCAACTCCAGTTCTGAGGCCAGTGGTCTTGGTCAAGGGTACCCTGCAGGAGCGCACCTAACATGCACGTCTTTGAGTGTGGGAGGAAACCGGAGTACCCGGAGTAAACCCACGCGAACACGGGGAGAACACGCAAACTCCGCACAGAAGCCGAGATTTGAACCCACAACCTTCATGCTGTGAGGCGACAGTGCTAACCACCACGCCACCATGTCCGCCTTTATCAAAGTTATTAAAGCAAATATTAGGGACTTAATGAACCTAATGGCCTACTCTGGCAGAACTGTTTTCCTTTCCATAATGGTGTACGCTGTGCTGTGTACTTTGCGATCTGTAAAAAAAAAAAAAAACAAATAAAAAAATCTCCGCCCCCAGTTAGTAACTATGCTGAAGATGTGGCCTATCTCTATTACTGGCGTGGTATTTATGTATGAAGAGGCGGCAGTATAACCTAAAGTTTGCAGTTTCGATTCCCTGGTAGGACACTGCCATTGTAACCCTTGAGCAAAGGTACTTAGCCTGCATTGCATTCAGTATATATCCGGCTGTATAACTATGGATGCAGTGTAAATGCTATGTAAAAAAAAAAAGAAAAGTTATGTAAGAGCGTCTGCTGAACGCCTGTGCTGTACTGTAGTGTAAGGGCTGCGTGTCTGTGCGCTGTCTGTGTACGAAACCCTTCTGCTTTCCATTTCTCTGAAATGGCTGCTCCCGGGAACATTTCGTCATTGTTTGAAGAGCGCTGCTTTTTTGCTCGTGTTTGCCCCCGAGCCTGTCGGAACAGGCCGTCTCTCTGCAGTGTGACCTCCTCCTCCGCTGTTTTTCGGCCGGAGTGAGGGAAGGATCTTTTAACAGCGCGTTCAGCGTTCAGCGCCACGAAGCGCGGCACTGGGCGTGGCCTTCGTGCACCGGGGCGTTCAAAGTGCCGGCCCCCGCTCGCCCGGTCGCCCTCTGTCTGTTCTGCCGCGATTCGTTCGAGGCTGGGAACCGTCTCGAGGACCGGAGGGAGCTGGCGGGGGGGAACGGTTCCGTTTTTTTTTCTTTTTTTCCCCCCCCTCAGGTACCGTCGCAAACTTGCTCTTGAACGACGCGTTTTGAACTCGATTAAAAACGGTGGACGTCTCGATCGAAAGGGGCTAACACCGCAGCCGCTCGGCTGATCAAAGGGGGGAATGCGTCAGAATAAAGGCGCGCACTTAATTCCTGCTCTTCATGCTTCAGGGAGAAAAAAAGGGGGAATAAAAGTCACTGAACGAACCCTTCACAGCAGAGGGCCGATTATATTCTTTTTAGTAATCTTTTTCATTTTTTGTCACCTTTTCATTAGTCAGGTCAGATTAATGTGAACATATATATATATATGTCCATATGCTTGTTTGGATAATTTCAATTCATGCTGTTGTTGGAATTGTCTTTCAAACTCTTCCTTCTCACGTTGTTTGTTCAGCTCAGAGGCACTGTGTTTGGCCGTACGTCGCACAGGGGTGTTCCCAGTAGCGTGTCATAACAAGTGAAGAACTACTTAACGCAAGAGAAACATAATACAGTACATGAAGACTGGTTCAGTAGCCACGAAAATACAGTACAGGGCCAATTACAGGGAATGCAACACAGGGCGTATCAAATGGCACAGAATCAAAACAGGAAACGATAGCCGCTTGCTTCGTTCCCCGGGGGAACTGGCTGTCCAGAAATTGAAAGCGCTTTTGCAGCAGCACTGGGGCCTCCAGGCCATTGTATTGTCCACTGAACCAAAAACAGGACAGTCTCAGCTCAGACGGCAGTGAAAAAGATTTAGGAGAGATCCATCACTTCACTGCGCTCATAAAACTCAAATTCTGAGAAAAGTTCATATACTGTACGGAGAGAGGGACCGTTGGGAGGCCGGGGTGGTGTATAGGACATTAGGCTTTAGGGATGGGGGAAATAAAGTTCAATAAATCATCACTGGCACAAGTTTTTTTTTGTTAAAAAAAAAAAAAACAAAAAACAAAAACAAAAAACATCTACCCTGTCTTTCAAAGCTATTTTTCACCATTCGGAATTTCACTTGCTACCTGTAATGCCATAACGGTGCGCCTAAGACCCTGAGACATTTTTGTCATTTTTGATTAAAAAAAAAAAAAAAATTTAAAAGCCATTTTAGTTGCTTTTTGACTAGTTGCACCCCCTTGTTCTCTGTCACCTGAGATTGGGAACTGCACCTTGCCCTTGTGTTGCCCCACTCACACTTGTGCAAAGAGCACTGTTGCTTGAGTATTCACTCTGCAGATAGCGTCGGCAACTGTTTTCCACACCCCAAAGCAGACTTACATACGACAAGAGCACTAACCCTATTCCAGAGGAGAGACGCGTTCCTCTGGACTGGCGAGGGAGAAGCTTGTTGGGTCATTATTTTTCAGCGTGCGGGCAACGATTTACCATGTTTTCGCACGCTTCTTAAAACAGTCACGCCATTTTGGGCCGTCCAGATTTTCAATAAGAATCTTTACGCTAACCAGTGCCTCCATCAATCACAGCCTACATCATGGTGCATTTCACCGCCCTCTATCCCCCGGTGCTATTTAACAGCTGTTCTGCCCTTTCCTGGAGCAGCCTCAGATGGATTTTTGTGTGGTTTTTTTTATGATCAATATTTTAATTTTATTATTAATGTTTTGGCAGGGAGAGACACTGGAGAGAAGGAAACTCATAACTCAACGGAAATGTCAGCATAATAACCCAGCTAACACACAGGCCATAAATATTTCATCAGTTCTTTGCCTTCAGATGAATGCATAAACCCTCCAGACCCAAAACCCACCCAGCCCTAACCTTCCTATCCTATCCCTGCCTATCACATTCTAAAGAAGAAGAAGAAGAAATACTTTATTGATAATTTGTAATTTTCCTCTGCATTTGACCCATCCTAGTTACTTAGGAGCAGTGGGCAGCCACAGTGCAGCACCCGGGGACCAACTCCAGTTCTGAGGCCAGTGGTCTTGGTCAAGGGCACCTGCAGGAGCGCACCTAACATGCATGTCTTTGAGTGCGGGAGGAAACCGGAGAACCCGGAGTAAACCCACGCGAACACAGGGAGAACACGCAAACTCCGCACAGAAAGGCCCCAAGCCGAGATTCGAACCCACAACCTTCTGGCTGAGAGGTGACAGTGCTAACCACTGTGCCACTGTGTCCGCCCAAAACCGCACCCAGGATCAGTTTACAGAGAGGGACCAAAGGGGTTACACACATGCAAAATAAGTTACAATATGTTCGAAATAAAAGGAATCCATATGGCCTGCAGCAGTCACATGCCTCCTGATGGCAAACTGATATCCCATATTTTGGTTAGCAGCTTGCGGGCGCTCCAGTTACCCCTGAGCACACACCGCAGGCCACGTACTGTGAGTGCAAACCGTGCATTGCAGAGCAAAGACAATGGTGTCCCTCCGCTGCTCGTTTTGTTCTTTTCCTCACAAACGCAATTTGGCAAGCTAATTTCTGCGTTTGCTGAACTCTCCAAACTGCGTCGGGTGTAGAGACAAATATCAACTCTTGCATTTTATTGTTATGGAAACCTTCTTACTGTCACGGCACACGGGGCAGAGAGATAGCAAGCCAATCCATATCAATGCACTGCCGAATCGTAGTTCACGGAAGAGGCTTCGTTATCAAAAGGGGCATTAACAACTCTCCGTAGTAACCACCCAGCGTGGCGTGCAACTGCGTACACACACGGCTTGCTTACACGTACAAAGAATAGATAATTGACATTACCACAGCGCAGCTGCAGGAAGACGCTGCCAGCTTCTGGGCGCGGCGTCCTATCGCCCTCCGCATCGACGGCGGCGTTCGAAGGCCACGAAAGCGGTCGCTAGCTGGCGGTCGCTAGCTGGCGGTAGCTGCGTCCGGCTTCGTTGGTTCAGGCTTTCTGAAAGGTTCTAAAATGTTCTCCGGTTATTGGTTTGTGCCGTACGGGTTGATTAATATTGAATGACGGTAAACTTGGTTTAATACGCAAAAGGTGGAGCTATGGGAGGTGCGTGGAATCCTTAGTCCTCCCTTCTCCAGGACTCGGCCATCTTGGTCCTTCGATCAGAGCAAAACTTCTCCTTCTGCGCCAGAACCCCGAGCGGAGAATAAGGAACTCACCCCGCTCCACTTCAGGGTCACAAGAGCAAACCGCTTTGCAACGGTTGTCAAAAATCATTCAATTGCACATCAAGCAAGCCGGAGACATTTATGAACCCACTAATTCTAAAAGTGGGATTTCACCTCAGTGACTAAACCAAAAGAAAGTAAATAACAATAGGCTTATCTAGGACCTGAGGTCTAGTAGCGCTCTTAACTAGATAACGTGGCGATCTCTTGAAGGGAGATGGCACGTCAGTAACATCACCGAGGACCCAGGACCGAGTCGTAGCTGGGAAACAGAGAGACGCAGTTGCTCAGGCTGGGGCTGGAAGTGCATTGCCTGCAACGCTCGTCTGACTGCACAGAAGACAGACTCTGCCGAAACCACTCAGAAGCCGCACGGCTAACGGTAACGTAATTAATGTGCACCCAAGTCCCGTCAATAATAGGCCTGTTGCTCATTTTCTGTTCCAGACCGTAATTAGATACTGCAGAGGTTTGCAATGTGTGTTTCGTCTTTTCTATTAGTACATCAGTTATCAGTTTAAAGGATGTGGATGTTAGTTGTGGGATGCCTTATATTGGGAGTTAAGTCTAAAAAAAAACGAAGAAAAAAAAAGTGAAGTGAAGTACAAGGCAATGAGCTGATGTTGACAGAAGGCACGCTGAGCACAGATAGGAAATGGTGAGCCTGCGCCACTTCCCAGTGCTCAAATATGTCTATTTGCTGGCAGACAGGGAGAGTGAATGCTGGTATGAGAAAATTAAGATCAAGTGCGAGGGAAGCCCAGCCGAAATGAAAAAGCAAAACTCAATCAGGGCACCCAGCCTATGGTATGTTCATCCATCCCCCCCCAAAATTATATCATTGTGTTTTCTAAAGGTCCTGAAACCCCCCTCCCCCCAAAAAAAAAAAAAAAACCCCATCAAACACTAGCTCCTTACCCGGATGCTCAGTGGTCTGAGCGACCCCAAAGGACCTGTGCTCATGTTCTACCTGCCCGGCTCACTGTGGATTAAAGAGCACCTGTGTCACGGGTAATGAACGAAAATTCCACTAACCAGGTTTGATACGTTACAGTGGTGGATGGAGCCACTTGAACATTGCTGTGATCATAGTTTCTTCCCCCACCCCCCCTTCAGTTTTTACAGTATGTATTCTTTTAAAATGGGTAGAGGGATTGGTATGACAAGAAAATGCTCATCCTATCTCACACACCCACTATACTGAAACAAGTTAATTCACTCATTCGTCTTATTCGTCTTATCGCAACTCAAGTATTGTCCAGTCAATCTGGTCATCAGCAACAACAAAAAAAAAAGATTTGCAAAAACTTCAGGTTGCTCAGAATGAAGCAGCCCGGTTGGCACTGGGCTGGTTGGCACTGGGCTGCTCCATTCATACTAGTACCATACAAACGCACTCACGCCTTTCATGGCTTTCAGTTGTTAAAGAGGCTTCTCTAAGTCTCCTGATGTTCCTTAGATCAGTAATACGCTCTGATAAATCTGCTGGCCTTGCTGAACGGTCAGTAAGCGTATCTAAAAAATATGGTTAAGACGCAAGCGATGGTCACCTATGGTAAATGGTAAATGGACTGCATTTATATAGCGCTTTTATCCAAACCTAGCACTACCCAAACCAAGAACTAACCTATTTAAACAGACCATCAGTTACAGATCAATCTCAATATGAAATTCACTGCCAAAGTATATAATTTCAAGTGTCAATAGCAAGTATACTTTTAAAAAGCATGTAAAAAATCATCTGGCAAAAATGGCGGAATGACTGGACGGTACTCAAACCTACTTGCACACATAGGCAGCATACCCGCGCACACGTACATACACGCGGATAGGCACACACACACTCTCTCACACACACACACACAAACACACTCACACATACACTCTCACACACACACACACTCTCTCACACACACACACAAACACACTCACACATACACTCTCACACACACACACACTCTCTCTCACACACACACAAACACACTCACACATACACTCTCTCACACACACACACACAGACACACACACACACTCTCTCACACACACACACAAACACACTCACGCATACACTCTCACACACACACACTCACACACACACACACAAACACACACACACACACACACACACACACACACACTTAAACATAAATACCACCTTCATGTCTGTAATCTGCACTCAGGTATTTATAACCACGGCTCAAAGCTTTGAAGATGAACTCCGTTATTAAATACACAAATTGATTTTTTTTCTTTCTTTTTTTTACATAAGGTGGCTTAACTTAGTTGTCCTTGTATAAGCATCTGAACAGTGTATATATATATTTAAAATGATTATTATTCTTCATTTATTACTTATTTATTATTCTTCATTATTTATTTCATTTTTTATAATGTTACTGTTTCGTACTATTCTGTCTGTTTGTTTGATTTTATGTCTCACTATACAAGCTTGTATGTACTGTATGTATTTTATGTTCAGACCCCAGGAAGATTAGCTGCACACTGTGTATTGCTAATGGGGATCTTAAATAAATAAATAACGAATGCTTTTAAAAATTCTACTCATGACTTCCGGCCAATGACTGTCGAACGTAATGATTCTATGGCGTTTTCAACAACTAAGAATAACGGGAATGTAATATATCAAAGGGAGCAGCAGTGCGTACCGTGTAGTTTCGAGCATGCCGTGCGAAGCGCAGCACGCTGCTTCGTACCGACCTTTGTTATTTCCTCTACAGCATTGTTCCCGCTCTTATGTAACCTCAGCTTACCACAGCTGACTCTGTCATGGCTCACCACTGCAGCAACTGACTGTGTCACTTATGTAACACATGAACTTCATAATGACTCCCGGGGGCAAACTAAATATGGTAAATACGACGTGAATAAACAAACGCCTCCATGCTAATAAATTCTGTGTGAAGCTGTAATGACCCACAATAACGCATTATATGGCATCACCCAGTTAACTTGATAAATAACAGTCTATTTTTCATTTAGAAGTGACATTTACTTAAGAGGAAAAAGTAATAAAAAATATATTTTTAAATTATTTTTTTGAACAGCCGAGAAAATGTTCTCCTGTTGAGCTTGCCCGTTCATCACCTTCTTTCATTCGCTAGAAAATGTCCACGTTTAAGAACACTCTGCAGGGGAGACCCATAATTCAGCTGCCTACAGTTACGTATGTAGCTATGCTGATTTTGAAAGTCAGCTTAACTTTTTATGGTTCCGATCCCCGGGTTTGTCTCTACTCCGTTTCCCCCCGCCGGCGTTTTTGAAACGATTTGCTCCTCCCGCCGTAGCGCCAGGATGAAAGGCCCGTGCGGACTGGGCGAAAGCCGCGCCTGCAGGCTGCAGGTGTGACGGCAACCGCTCAGGTGCGCCAGGTGAAAACCCCTCCGTGGTGTTGCCTGGCAACAGGCCATCTTTATTCTCAAACAAGCGGCGAGGCGGCAACAGGCAACACCGATCGTTGTGTGTGGAGCAGCGAGCGCAGATCATTACCCTGGAAAACCGCGGGGCACTTTCGGAAAGATTCAAGTTAGATTTTTATTCCTGCCTTGTTGGAAATTTATATTTATACACGTGGCATACCGTTCCAAATGAAGTGCTGAAATAATTTGTCATGTGATTAAGGAGAATTATGGTCAATGTTCCTACGGCAAAATGAAATGTGTTGAGGGAACCAATCGATGCCAGTCCAACAGGCGCAGCAGTCATGTTCAGCGTGCCTTTGTGAAAAGCATTGTAATTGACAGTGATTGCAGAGGACTAATTAATGGCATTTTCGAAAATGATAAAACATTTGAAAGATAAAACAAAGTTGTGAGCGGCATTAAAAGTACAACAGCAAAGCAATAAGAGCAGTGAATGGTGTTTGATGATAAGAACAGACGATTTAACCCCTTCAGATCTGATATTTCACCTACATGGGCTGCATTTATACAGCATGTTTATCCAAAGCACTTTACAATTGATGCCTCACATTCACCAGAGCAATTAGGGGTTAGGTGTCTTGCTCAGGGACACTTCCATACGCCCAGGGCGGGGGATCGAACCGACAACCCTCCGACTGCCAGACAACCGCTCTTACCTCCTGAGCTATGTTGCCCCACCTGCTGTATAGAGCACAATGCCGCTGTGTTCCTTGACACTTTTTCCTGAGCATCTTTATCCTACTGGTGCAGTAGTGAAGTGCAACTCGATACAGAGCTGGAAGTGACAAAGTCAACAAATATCCTCCACTGAGTAATGTTTGATATCTAACTCAGCATGCTGTTTGCTCTTTTTAAAAAAATTTCTTTTACCACTTCAACACATTGTCGGACTCACAATAGAATCAATTCAAAATTTGCAATTCTCCCTCATTCATAAAGTCATTATTCTGGATTCTATTAATATGTTCATGAACTGTAATGATAATTGTTTACTTTACCGTTGAGTTTTTGTGTCACTGGCAAACCGATACATATTTCTGATTACTGCTGTTAGGACGGAGTGTAGCATAGTGGGTAAGGAACTGACTTTAACCTAAAGTCGAGTTCACCTTGCCTGCTTATGACATGCACGTTGTACCAAGCTTCACAAGGTACTTAACCAGAAATTGCTTGGGTGTCTTCTCAGGACCTTATAACGATGGATCAATGAAATGCTGCCAAAACGTTTAACGCTCTGACTATGTGCCCAATGCTGTACAGAGCACAATGCGTAATTTTTGGATCTTTCATTCTGTATAAATTCTAAAAGAGCTGGAAGGACAAGCAACATATCCCAGTGGAAGCTTTATCTTAATCACCTGTTTCAACTTTACATTTCTTTACTTCACATTCACTCCATACCATGTTCATCTCCTCGAAGCCAGATTTAATCCACTTTGAGGTAATTCTCTTATGTGGTACTTTCCAGAATGTTCTATATCTTCTATAAAATCTTCTACAGTTCTCTTCTGCTACTGCCCATCATTATACCAGCACGGTCACTGTTGGTACTTCGGGCTCTGTCCAAATCTCCTCCAATAAAAACTGACTATTAGTGCAATATGTATGCAAACATGGTATTTCGGCACTTTGTAATACACTTTGTTGTACGTCGCTCTGGATAAGAGCGTCTGCCAAATGCCTGTAATGTAATGTAATGTAATGTAATGCCAGTGACATTTGCTTCAACAGGAGGCCTATTCATTTTAATAGAGAATGGATCAATTGAATTCATACAAAGGGAAACACTTTGAGAACTGGGAAGACACTATAGCCGAGAATGCCACCACACCTCAGCAGGTATAAACACACAACTGTTCATGTTTGCTTGTTTTTTTCAAGACCCTGACAGATCCTGCTCTGTATTAGTTCACACTTGCCTGTTTTTATGACCGCAGCAGGAAAAACATTGTGCTCGTTGTGTGGATGAAATGACATTAATCCACATCTTGCAAGTTCCACAAACTTCACCTAGGTAGTCGTGGTATATACAGGGATGTGAAAAACAATGTACACTCGCTTTGAAATCCCATGGTTTTAAATATTAGGACATAACTAACCCTCATCTAGTCCTCACCAAGTCAGTTGATAAATCTAACCTCATTTGACAAATATCACCAAACAGATTTTACTTTATCATTATTTACACAGCCATAAATAAGACAATATGTGGAAGCCTTCTGTGAAAAAAATTAAGTGTACCCCATGATTAAATAGCTTGGAGAAACCCCTTTAGTAGCAATAACTGAAAATAATTGTATCTACCTATTTTAACTAGCTAGCATATTGCTTTAAAATGTCTACAGTGATGCCATATTTTAGACCAATTATACTGTATGTGCCCTTGTTGTTAGATAGGTTTTAGAAACCAATAGTATTTGACCAATATAGTTTACTTTATTTTTGATATCCCATAATTGGAATTTTAAAAATAAAAATGGATCACTTACAGAACAACCAATGATTGTGATTAATAAGCAATACACGTGCAATGATCACAATGTTTTTCACATTATGATTTTTTTTTTTTTTTGGCATAATCTATTTAGACTGCAACCCTGGTTCACTGCCAGCTTTCAGCCTTGGCTCTGAGCTCAATGCGATGGGTGAGAATACATCTTAGGGGATCTACAAGTGGGTGGAAACCTGGCAACTGACATTCAGCGTTATTAAATATTAATTTGTACATTTTAATTTAATTTAAGGTAGAAGTATTCTTTTTTTTCGGATCCAATATGAAAATTTTTTTTTTTTAAAATATGACAAGTCACGGATAATTAATTGTACGCATTCAGCATTGAAATACCCCCCACAACACAAACAAACAGGCAGCCCCCAGCCCAAAACCCTCCTCATCTTCATTCATAAATGGAACAAGTGAAAGTAGCGGAAGAAATTATTCACTTAATGATGTACCGTATCCTAATGAAGACAGGCGTATACTATGGGGGCGACATAGCTCAGGAGGTAAGAGCGGTTGTTTGTCAGTTGAGAGTTGCCGGTTCGATCCCCCGCCCTGGGCGTGTCGAAGTATCCCTGAGCAAGACACCTAACCCCCTAATTGCTCCCAACAAGCTGATTGGCACCTTGCATGGCAGCCTTTCACCGTTGGTGTGTGAGTGTGTGTGTGAATGGGTGAATGAGAGGCATCAGTTGTAAAGCGCCTTGGATAAAAGCGCTATATAAAATGCAGTCCATCTATGGGAAATTGGACAAAACTAGCATGAGTCCAGTTTAGCTTAGTAGAATTAGAGCAGCAGTCAATCAAAGTCATTCAGAATCAAGCTATTGTGCTGCAGCCATAAAAAGACCAAGTGCACGCTGGGATATCTATTGCTAGATTTATTGAACATAAGGACAAGGTTATGTTCATGCTATATAATGTCTTTGTCAGACCACAGAGTACTGTGTGCCGTACTGGGAACCATACAAAAAAAAATAATAAGATTTTTAAAAAAGCTTTTTAAAAAAAATATAAGGAAGAGCAACTAAATTGATTCCTGGAATGAAATGTAGGAGTTACAATGAAAGACTTAAGAGGTTTAATCTCCTCAGGCAAGCAAAGGCTGACTAAAAAGGATCTGACTGAGAGCCTGACTTTTTAAATTCACAAAAGGGATGAACTGAGAAAACTACTAAAGATTTTTTCCTGCCGAGGGGTTCTCTCAGGGGAACAAGGGATGGTTTAGTTCCGAATAGATATCAGGACTTTTTAAAAATTTATTCAGAGACATGTCAATCCGTGACCCGCCTTTCCGGGTTACGCAGCGGAGGCAAGATCGTTGGGGTATTCGAGTCCAGCCGTGATGTATTCCTGAACGCGCTCTAGTTTGTCTGTGACTGGTGATCCCAGACAGTCCGAATGACCTGTCTGCGTGATCTTTTTGCGCTGGTGTGCACGTGCGGGGGGCGTCTCTGCGGACGTTCCTGTTGACCTCTCTGCTTGAGTTCACTGACCTCGAGCCGCCGGCTGCAGTGCTGAAAGGACCGGATAGATGGATGCAGTGCCCGCCAGGTTCTGGTCCCTGAGAACACGCTGAGATGCGGCTGGTCTTGTTCTTCGTTGCGCACGCGCGCAGCTCGAGCGGAGAACTTGCCGACTTGTTTCTGTGCCGCTAGCGTGCAGACGAACGCGGAGCTGGATCCATGAGAAAAAATCAACCACGAGTAATTTAAATAATCCTTCTTGTAATTCCCAGTAATCTCTAGGCGAACGGATAACTCAGATTCTGGTTTTGTCTTTTTTTCAAAATGCCTATGCAAATGGTGTTGCTGTTTGTTGAGACCGCCTGTAATCTTCCAGCTAAAATTTGAGACTTTGATGTTGGCTGTGAGCGTACACTGCTGTGTTTAATATGGAATTATGCCTCTGAAATGAGCTTAGAGGAGATCACACATTCTGCCAATCTGCCAATTGTTGTTCACACTAAAAAATGGACTTGGTAAAGACATTTGTGACAATGCTGGCCATCAGAAGTTGGGAAGTGTTTGCTTTGGTGAACGGATTGCCCGTTAGTGTTTGTTTATTATTATGTGTCTATCTGTTCACTCATCAGTGAACGACTATTCTCTGCGTCCAATGAAAGTTGTCATCCCGCTGCTTGCAGTTGCTGTTCAGTTGTAAGTGGAATCCTTTAGAAAATTAATCCAGTCGTTTATTCTTGCTTGAACTCCGATCCTTTTCACACACAGGCAATGTTTTTTATTAGAAAAACGAAATTCTGACTCGACACGAGAAGAATCATGTGCAGGAAAACTGCACAAATTTAAAGAAGATATCATTGGATAACAAAAAGAGACGCGTTGATATGCCTGTCATTCTTTACCTGGGTATTAGTTAGTAGCCTTATTGTGACACAAATAAGGTAAGGCAAACGGATTGCTGGGTGTTTAGATTGCTTGGATGTGAGTGCCAGATTAGACATGTGGCTTTGAGTGAAGAGTTAAATACCCATAACCTCTGGATTAAGTGTTGTGAGTTGGGCTTTCAGATTTTTTTCTCCCGATCTGAGAGAGTGCAATAACTTCACACAACAGTGACCTTTGCACGTGAGAAGCCCGTATCGGTAAGCCAGCTGAACACGTACACCGCTCTGATCGACATGTCCGATGAAGCCTCAGAGCAGACGATTACCAGCTCAACGAGCTGTGAGACAATGTGGTCGATCGTGAGCTACGCCATTATTGGTGAGAGCAGTGTGTGAGGAGAGTGTGTGAGGAGAGTGTGTGAGAGATGTGTGTGAGGACAGTGTATGAGAGCAGTGTGTGAGGACAGTGTGTGAGTAGAGTGTGTGAGAGCAGTGTATGAGAGCAGTGTGTGAGAGAAGTGTGTGAGGAGAGTGTGTGAGAGCAGTGTGCTTAGTCTCTGTGCTTGACATGGACGAGCACAGGGAGAATGACAGCCCCCCACTGACCCCCCCCCCCCCAATTCCTGCACTCTCTTTCAACAGAGATCTTTCACTGTGGGCCACTGCAGTGACCTATTTCAGTCCTCCTCTATCATCTTTCACACCAGCCAGTCTACCGCCTAGTTTCTACTGTGTGTGTGTGATTCTGTGTAAAATGGAGAATAGCACCGCAATGAGCAAACAGCGGCGAGATAATGATGATTGTGGCTCATTTGTTCTCTAAATAAGTGCTTCCACCAGCGTGCAGCGGTCGGTGCTGGACGTCGTCCAGCGAAACGAACGAGATGTACAGCTGCCTGCCCTCTCGTCGCGGGGGCAATTTCACAGCCCCAATGCAGGATATCCTCCCAGCAGGAACCCGTTTAGATTCGCCGCACCCCCCCCCCAGAACCTCCCCTCCAGCTCCGCTCGGGGCGAACGTCGGCCGCCTGGCCCCCGGGGGGGGCACGGGAAGGGCGAGAAAGGAGCACAGCGTTCGCCTCAAGCTTCAGAAGTTCCACTGGCTGCTATAGCAACGGCGCCCTCAGTCATCCGTCTTGGCTTGTTGACTATTAGACATTTTTGTCTCTGTCCCCCCCCGCTGTGGGGATTCACAGGCCAGGGTGTTAACCGCCCACCCCCATCCCCTCATCTGCAATGATTTACTGAAACCTGGCACTGCGTGTGAGTGTTCTCCATGCATCCTGCCGGCTTGCCAAGCTTTATTTATTTTATTTTATTTCCCATTTCCATGTGCGGGAATGGGGGGGCGGGAGGCGGGGGGGGGGGGGATTGGAGGTGGAGGGGGGGGATGTTTGGGGGGTAGGAGTGCTGGTTATGCCCCGCATCTTAATCTTGAAGCAGGGGAAGAGAGGGCTGTTTGGTCCCTCTCGGAGTCCACGGGTACTACGCTGGCGCGACCTTCTCAAGGGCACGGGCGACTCACGCTGGGAACCGTGGCGACGCTTCGCAGACTGTGGCGTCTGAGATTTATTTCGGGCGATATACGGTTGGCCTGAAATCTCCACATCAGTTATCCGTCACAACTTTTCTGACAGTACATATGAGCGTAAATCTGTGAAAGATGGCAATGCGAAGGCAATGCATTATCCCTGTGCGTGCAGCTCAGGGTTGTCGAAATAAATTCCGAGGTTGCAGCTCTCTGCGGGTTTTTTTTGGTTTGAGTTTAACCATTTGAAAACCAGGTGTGTGAATTATTTAGCCAATCAAGGAGTTAAGTGAGCCACTGGTCAAGAAAAACACCCTGGAAACCACTGGGGTTCGACGGGTGTGATGTAGATACTAGGTCTACATCCCTATTATGTGCAACATTTTCTCTTTATGTATACCCACTGCCGCTCTTATTTTGAAAAACAAATGTCTGTACTTACTGTATTTAATTTGATCTTTTGGGGTTCCATTTATGGTAATTACAACTCAAACAATGGAAATGGTTAATATCAACATGTTTTCTCATGTTATGTCCATGTTCATTTTTATTTTGTCCAATTTCCCAACAAAATGTTCCAAGCAACTGTGAAATAACATTGTCACCACATGTTATATATCCAGGGGCATGCCAAGATCCCCCTTGGGTACTAATTTGGGTCCTCATCTTCAGATCTCTCCCTGACATTGCATCTGAAAGACTCACCAGCACCACAGGTTGGAGCACTGACAAAACCCTGCAGTGAGAATTACTTTCACTGATACATCATTTTTTAATTCTCTTGTTATTTATTTATATATTCACTGTTGTGATTATTTCATGTTATTATCATTTTATTGCTATTTTACATATTTGTGTATTTCACTGTCCTTTTGTGTGTTTCACTGTTATTTTTATTTACTCGTTTACCTCTCTGTAAAGCACATTGATCGGCACTTTGTGTTCGAAATACGCTATATAAATAAAGTTTATTATTTTATTATTATTATTATTATCCTTTTAATAATTGACGAATTAAAAATAAATGTATCCTTTTTCGCGACGGCAAAACGTTGAGCGCGTAGGAATGGGTAAGCATCCCGGAAAGCGCCTGCCAAACCCCCAGCCTCCCGATGTCTCTACTAACGGCACGTCGCACTTCAGAATTAACGGCTTCGTCCGTTAGCGCTGCTCGTTGCAACGGCTCGCCATTTTCTGGGGTGCTTAAAACAACATGGCCTATAGCCACTGTAATGGACTGTAATGGTAATGGACTGCATTTATATAGCGCTTTTATCCAAAGCGCTTTACAATTGATGCCTCTCATTCGCCAGAGCAGTTAGGGGTTAGGTGTCTTGCTCAAGCACACTTCGACATGCCCAGGGCGGGGTTTGAACCGGCAACCCTCCGACTGCCAGACAATCGGTCTTACCTCCTGAGCTACGTCGCCCCTATCGCTGTGGCGCCCCTGTGACCCCTATATGCGCAAATATCTTCCGAGAAAGAGGCATTCGAAAAGGTCTCGTTAGTTATTGTTGTGGCGGGGTACCGAGCACAAAACCATGACTGTTAAATCGACTCATACACATTTCACGTAAAATACAGCACCTGTGGGAGGGCCCCGTCGAATTAACGCCTTTTCCTCTCAGCGGTGGCGTCACTAGGGGTTGGTGACACCCCAGTGCGGTCGACCGTTGGTGGGGGGGGGGTGTGCTGTTGGTACTTGTCACAGGATGCTGTTGGGGGGGGGGCAAGGAATTGCTTGTTAAGATAAGATATATAAGATAAGATACATTACTGTGCAAAAGTCTTAGGCACCTGCAAAAAAAAATGCTGTACAGCTATGATGCTTTCAAAAATAATGAAATTAAAGGTTATAAATATCGAAAAAATAATATAAAGAGCAGTAAATAGTTAAAAACTAAATAAAATCAATGTTTGGTGTGACCATCCTTTGCCTTTAAAACTACATCAATTCTCATGGTACACTGTCCGGCAGTTTTATAAGAAAATTGGCTGGTAGATTGTTCCAAGCATTTTGGAGAACTTGCTACAGTTCTTCTGCAGATTTTGGCTGTTTCTCTTGCTTCTGGCTCTCCAGGTAATCCCAGAGACCCTTGATCAAGTGTTTATCTGAAAAGTAGTCTATTACTTAAAATATTACTTTATTTAACAAAATACAAAAATGTATCTGTAAAATTTTTTTTTGGAATCTGTTTGAAATCTAATTGTTCTTTCATGACACACTAATGCAGAAAAAAATAAATCTAAGACAATATATCTATATATATTTAAAATCTAGGTGCAAGACTTTCACACTACTGTAGATATAGAATCTTTATGAACCCTGGGTACTTTCCTCTGCATTTGACCCATCCTAGTTACTTAGGAGCAGAGGGCAGCCACAGTGCAGCGCCCGGGGACCAACTCCAGTTCTGAGGCCAGTGCCCTGGTCAAGGGCAACTGTGTTATGCATTCAAACGACGAAGCGCTTCTCGTCACATTCATACCGCTAATTAAATCAACCGGCAGTAAACTGCATCGGAGAAATTAGCTGTTTCAACTCGTCGCTGCACAAAACACTGCACAAAAAATTTATTGCCAGTCATTTCAGTGTCACCCCCCTCTGATGGTGTCACCCGGTGCGGTCCGCACCCCCCGCACCCCCCCTAGTG
Source organism: Anguilla rostrata (assembly GCF_018555375.3). NCBI lineage: Eukaryota > Metazoa > Chordata > Actinopteri > Anguilliformes > Anguillidae > Anguilla > Anguilla rostrata. Next base: position 69,266,818 of record NC_057934.1, read on the forward strand.
ACGCCTCTGCCTCTCAGTCTGTTTAAAATTATTATTATTTGACACCAATATGTATTTTAAATTGCCATTGGGCAAAAGCATGCTAGTCAAGACAGGCTGCATTTGATGTTAAATAGAAAAACATGAGGACATGCTTGGTTCACTGTATCTATAGAGACTGAAAGCATCCTTTGGTACACTTGGATTTATTCTCAAGTCCTTATAACCCCCATTAGCACTCTGTGAGTGTATTTTGGAGCTGGTCACCAAAACAAAGATGACAAGAAATCATCAGTAAACCTGCGTCCACTACAAGCTGTTAAAATATTTCCATGAGATTACACAAACAGGACTCTTATAAGAAATCGTATAAACAAAGTCCTTTGAACTTTGGATTCATTTCAAACATGCCATGATGCATGGGAATATTTATAAATATATCATAAACACCAGTCATAGCTCAAGCATGAGTTATTAATTCCATTGTTACAGTTTTTTTTCTTTTTGCCGTGTACGTCCATTATAAAACAATGCAGCCGAATGAATACAAATAGCAGTAAACTTATCTAATAGAGAAACTGTTCTCTTGCAACATATTTATTGTTCCAAAGAACATTCCAGGAATTGCATACAAACTCACTGGCAACACCCCCGTTTTTTTTTTATAACGGCATAAAAAGAAATTGCTTAGGTAATGTCAGATACATTTTAAGAATGCTCTGTATAAAAGTACTGAAATGGTAAATTTGTTTAAAATTAATTTCTAACATTCCCGATGAGATTAACATTAATGACTACCCACAATTATAATTATTTTTAAACTTACATAACAAAGCTGAATAATATTCTAGGTCTTTCGTGATACTGCTTGTGACAAATGAAAAATAACATTCAAGGAAAATCAAAGAAACGGAACAAATGTGCACACGGAGAACCTTTATGCTAATTTCCCTTACGTTCCAGAAATATTCTGAGATTTGTTCACTAGAAGGTTGAGCAGTGTTTGGACTGCACTCCACTCTGATGCTTTTGCTAGGCCACACACACCTTCAAGGAAATAAGGGGTTCTACGGGATGGTGAGATGCAGTGAATTTGAACTACTTGATTTGTAAAAGCAAGTCCGTAATAATTGATTCCCTAGCTCCGGGTGTTTGAGCGAATTTCGAACGATGTTATGATTTAGCAGCTACCTTGTGTGGGGAGTTTGCAGGAGTATTTACAGGAAGTGGCTAGCTTGTTTAGGCTGTATAAGTTTGTTTCTGGCTTCATGAATAATTGCAAACTTTCCTATTCATTACTGAATCTAAATAACTGTAAAAACCAAAACCCAAAACCGGGAAGCAGCTATGTTAGCTAAATGCTTTATTCCTGTAATACTGCATGTACCTGCAAGCATGACAGGATCATACCAAATGAATTGCGGGACGTGCCCTTACAGCTGTTCTATTAATGTGAATACATCGTGCCTTTTATTATTTATGGCCTTTTTGAGAGGGGAAAACCACGGATTCTTTTGAGAGTTTTATTTTGATGTTTTACTGTAAAAAAAAAAAAAGAAAGATCCCATTCCCAGGTATAATACCTTTACTTTCATTCAACATCATTTCCTTTGAGCCTTTATGAAAAAGGTTGACTGAATATCAACTGAGTACATTTATTTATTTAGATTTAATTGTTCTCTTCAGCTCCTCTTGCGTTTCTGATTGAATGCAGGGGTAAGGCAACAACATACAATAGCAACAAAATTACTTGCCAATCTATAACATGAATTTCAACTGAAATTGCTTTACAGCATGCTATCAAACGCATATATTTATGGCTATGCCCTGAGTCATGCACAGTTGTAATATGCAGTTCCACAACGTAACCATGGAATCAAGACTCCGTATCAGAAGCAAGCAAACATTTAGTGAAAAACCAAACGACTGGCAACCAGGCAAGGCCGATGAGGGCACACTAATGGATACTGCAAACATCCTGCCTGGAAATCACTTTCTTTCTAGTGTTTACAGATCTTAGATATAGAGGAAGACAGTGTTTTCTGAGCTGGCTTGAAAAGTCTAGGTACTGGTTGGTCTGAACGATGTGAAGAAATATTTGTTGTTTTGTAAGATAAGGCTTTTTCTGGTTTCCACTCGGCCAAAAAGGCCAAAAAGGTAGAATATACTGCCTGGATCGGCACTCTGCTGTGTAAGGGGATTATGGTCTTTCCTGTCTTACATCTTCTTCCCCTTATTCCTCCCCTAATTCCAACACTCATTTCAAACCCGTTCACTCTTATCATGTCTAACTGCGTCTGCTAAGGACCGAGTGTACAATCAATCTGAGAAGCAAAGACAGAAATGAAAATAAAACAAAAAACAAAAAAAAAACAGAACAGCTTAGTACTCTCTAGTGGTCTCGAGTCTATCGCAGGCAATTACTTGAACAGACGCACAGGTGTGTTAATAAGGTTGACCCCTCGTGCTAAACACGCTAGCCTAGCCATGTGTACATGCGATCAAGCACAAATACCTTTGGGCTTCAAGTGCCACCAGGTTGTATCCACGGAAACACACGCACCTTTCTGTCCGTCACGCAGTCGTCCGGCTCATCTCGCGCGGGCGAAACTGACGGGTCGGAAGTCGGTCGCGCTCGAAGGAGAGTAAAAAAAAAAAAAAACGGTCTACCCTGGTCAAGGGGGCAGAGACAGCGCAGTGCGTCTTTCTGCACTTTCGCTCTCGCTTACTGGGCTGGACCGCTTCCACGAGAGGATGTAGCTGCAGGGTCTCACAGGGGAAGGAAGTGGCCTGTTCCCATTAAGTGCTTCAAAGGAGATAGAGCACAGCAAGGAGCGCAGCGGGAGGTGAAAAGAAGAACGACGTGCAGGACCCGTGAAACGTTTCTCCTTTTTGCGTTCGTCCGATGCGATTAGCGCACGGGTCGAGCGCTGCGGAGGTGCCACCTCGCCAGCCGGCGCCCCTGCGCTGCGACAGGCCCGGGCAACCACAGGCCCGGGCAACCTCGGGTGGTTCCTGCTTATGGCATTTTAATCGCAGCACATAATACACACTGCGATGTGGCTTGGCCACGGAAAATCTGAGAAAGTTGGCAGTTGGATTATGCAGAATTCCCCATGATCTAATTTCAGGGAAAGAGGCATTGATCCTTGTAACGGCTGGGGGAAAACTAAACTTAAATAGCGGCATAGTCCAGTCTTGTCTGTGATCTGTCTCAAATTGCCTGCGGTTAGAAAGATTTTGACTCATCCAGTTTTGGGGAAATCCTTTCCCTGTTGCATAACCCATCCAGGGAGAACAGTCCAAAATTAATCACTCTCTCCAGCTCTTGTCATTTTAGCCCGAAGCTACTTTACAGCAAATATCGCTGCGCGCTCAGCAAAGTCTCAAACATCATGTCCGTCTGTACTTGTAGAGGACTGGGAGGTCTGGCAAATCAAACACCGTTCCCCAGTTCTCTCACTTCTCCACACAGTAAATCTCTGTTTATTTGATGCCCAGGTGGGTGCTACACATTGGTGGTGGGTGAGGTGAGTTCCCCTTCACTGTAAAGCACTTTGAGCATTTGGAAAAGTGCTATATAAATGTAATTAATAATAATAATAATAATGCTAGTGGAATGAACTCCTCTACGGTGGAGTTAGAGGCTTTTGCTCGAGAGGAGATGACATCCCAGACAACCAGTGTTTTTTTCACTAATCGGGTGTAAATGTGGCAGTGCCTGAACTGACCGACGTGCGTTATTCGTGGAAGCAAGCATGCACAGACCAATTTTGATGAAGAAAAATATGTACCAAACCTTCATCGCCAACATAATGCATCATCCATATCAACTTCAGCGCCGTCAAAGAAAATGCGAACGGACTCTGGTCTGACCTCTTTCGCTCTACAAAGGCACTCAGTATATTCCTGTCTTGAATTCCTGGAGCTCAGCGCATCTTCCCCCTAACACATAGAACTGACCACAAGGCTTTTTTTTCTCTTTATGTTTTAAATGAATGTCATGACACCGTGTAGCAGGACACCCGATCTTCTTCTTCTTCTTCTTTCGGTGGTTTCCGTTAGGGGTCGCCACAGCGGATCCGATTCGCATATTTTGATTTGGCACGTTTTTACGCTGGATGCCCTTCCTGACGCAACCCTCCCAATTTTATCCGGGATTGGGACCCGGCACTAGGAATGCACTGGCTTGCGCATCCTCAGTGGCTGGGTTATGTAGCAGGACACCCAATGGCATTCGAAAATAAAGGACATCTTTCCCTTCCGTCTCCGCTACTTTTCCCTCTCCGTGAAAGCTGCTGCTCCTGCCGCCATGTTTGTTGCTCAAGAAAGCAGTGCGTCAGGCTTATAAAACTTTTATCGCAGCAACATGATCACTCTGAAGAACATTATTGCCTTTGTATGTAACCACATTTCCGTTGAGCTATCCCAGCTTAACTCAGAGAGCATTTATTAATGGGAGGACTGTAATGGAGACCGAAGGAGTGGTATCGAAACATCTACTTACCTCAGTATCGATCCTTTGACTTAAGATGCTTTCTTGCTTTCTCTGTCTTTGTTTTAATGCAAAGAGACCTTTTCAAATTGCACTACAGATGTGACCAGTCAGGGGACAATAGAGACCAAAAAAAAAAAAAACGCAAAGTAATTATTTTCCTTTTTGGATTCTCGAAAACACAAGTCCGTTAATCAATTTCGGATGAACAATCCATACGCTATTATGGCGACCTCAGGATTACAATTATCATTGAAATGGTTATCTGACCCGACTATGTGTATTTGTGTCCCAGATGAAGCCTGTGATTGGTTACGGATCTGAAGTGTGGGCGCGCCCTCTGTGCCGTAGCGAATGGAGGAGGGGGGGCTGAGAAAGGGCGGGGCCCCGCGCTCAGACCTGTTTCCCTGCTCTACCTTAATCCCCTACAGACCTGTGCTATATTGTGCTATATTGACCATGAAATGCACTTTTTGTACGTCGCTTTGGATAAAAGCGTCTGCCAAATAAATGTAATGTAATGTGTATAATGGTGGGGAGGGGTGTCGGAGAACCGGAAGCGACTAATACGGGCGAACGACAAGCTAACGCTACAGGAAGCGTTAGCCACCGAGTCCCGAAGGACAAAGGAAAGGGAACACCAGAAATTAAAACACAAAAATAAGATCCTTGGGAGAGCAACTCCCACACACACAGGATCATATATCAAAAGAAAACACGGAGTAAAAAACGACTATGAAGGACGAACCTGCCGTAAAACTGGCTCGAGAAACCAAAAACTGCCCGTACAAACCAGGGCCAAAAATAAAGGGACCAGTGATACAGAGGCGAAGCTCTGGTACCAAACCCTGAGACTGGTCTCAAAAATAAAAAGACAACCGAGTAGAAAACATACTCAGCGAAAAGAAAAAACCTGAGACGCAGCTCAGAAAGAAAGAAACGAAATACAATACCAGGGACAACCAGGGACCAGAAGTATAAATACCCTGAGGCATCAGAATGCACTCACTGCGCTAAGAGACTGAACGCCTTTAAATGAGGACACAGAATCACCCACAAACACAATTCTGTACAGAGTCCACAGAGCACCTATACCTTACTGGCTTAGTGTAAAAACACTAAGAAGCGCTGATTGCTGTTTAACACAGAAGCGCTGATTGCTGTTCAGTCAGTGCTTATAAAGGCACCTCCCCAGGTGAAAATAATAGGGAATCAGACACCTGAAACAAATTAAGCATTTCCCAGACGCCGTCGTACCTTCTAGTGGCGGCACAAGGCCACTGCACCCCGGACCCATGGCGATGTGGGACCGGTCAGCTACAGATCCATCCATTCATCGGCGTGCTGTGTGTGGGAGGGTGGGTGGCCTTACTCAGGATGTTGCTCGGAAGAAAGAGGGCTCCTGAGAAGCCGACCTGCACTCAGCTCAGCGAGCGGCGTGAAGAGGTGAAACAGAATTACCGTTATTTGAGGAGAATCCCCCCCCCCCCCCCAGAATTTAAAGAGTGCGGGGCTGCATGTAGTTAGGGGCAACACGAGATTTATCTCAGGCTGTCGGTTACCGCGCGCCACTGCTCGTTCTGGTCACGGCCCTGGCGGGGGGGATCGCGACAGACATCGACAGTTGTGAACGCTGACGATGGAAAAATTAACGAGGAAACAAAAGAAATCCCAATTTCTACGAGCCATTCTTCGAGACAGAATCAATGCTGAAGAGTGATGTTCTGAGGACCAAGCTATTGGCTGAACGTGCCTAATTACCTGCAGTGAAAGTCCGAGACAGGCACTCCCTGGCCGGGGTATGAGGTGGGTGGATGACAGGAAGACCCTCTGATCATCCATCTGTAGAAGCCTCTCCCCATGTCTGCATCTGGGTGAAGAGGCGGAGAATAGATTAACTGTGGGATTGGGGAGCGGTTTCAGTTAAAAATAGCCGATGAGAACGGGCAGTGCAACAGACCAGCTGCTCGTCTTTTCTTTGTGATCTTACGCCCGGCTAAAAAATAAAATTCTGCCAAAATTCTTCATTGTCCCCCACATTCGCCCACTTTTTTTTTTTTTTGAATCACCAAATCTTCAGTTGCAAATTACGCACCACAGCCAAGGAGTTCACACCGCTCACCTGCGTGTTCCCAGCTTTCGCCGACCAGCTGTGCCTCTCCTCCAACTGTCCCGCACTGACTTTCAGTCCACTGCCTTCCCCTCAGTCTGGTCACTGTCCCCTGCACTCATCCCCTCCTTTTAGTCTGGTCACTGTCCGACTGTCCCTCCTTTAGTCTGGTCACTGTCCCTCCTTTAGTCTGGTCACTGTCCCGCACATCCTCCCTCCTTCAGTCTGGTCACTGTCCGCACGTCCTACCTTTCAGTTCTGTCACTGGGTGCGACAACTGATCCACTACTTTGTTGGTCACTTCCCGCACTGTCCCTCCTTTAGTCTGGTCACTGTCCCGCACTGTACCTCCTTTAGTCTGGTCACTGTCCCGCCATGACCCTCCTTTAGTCTGGTCACTGTCCCGCACTGTACCTCCTTTAGTCTGGTCACTGTCCCGCCATGACCCTCCTTTAGTCTGGTCACTGTCCCGCACTGTCCCTCCTTTAGTCTGGTCACTGTCCCGCTCCATCCCTCCCTCCTTTAGTCTGGTCACTGTCCCGCACTGTCCCTCCTTCAGTCTGGTCACTGTCCCGCACCATCCCTCCCTCCTTCAGTCTGGTCACTGTCCCGCACACAAGGGTCCTGGAGGAACGCATTGGACTCAGCTTCAGCTTCCTGATTGGGTGCGGAGCAGACTTGGGTCAAAAACTACGTATTTGTTTTGGATTCAAATACTTTTCTGTGCTCTGTTGATCTAGCTTGGAGTAATTGAGCCTGCCATTATGAACAAAAGGCGGGGTTTGCACTTTTTTAGAGTATTTCATTGGTTACAATACACGAGACAAGATCAGTAAAGCGTAGAAAAGCGTAGAAAACAAATATGTGTGGGGCGGCACAGTGGTGCAGTGGGTAGCATTGTTGCTTCACAGCAAGAAAGGTCTGATGGGTTCGAACATTTGGAGTCTGGGGTCCCAGAAAGGCTAGAGGACTGCTGAGGGACAGATATATGAGGCAATTGAGATCTGCAGCATGGAGGAGACATATAGTAACTTGGCTGATTTTAAGGTCAGAAAGACCAGCAGAACTTAATCAATACCTGGAAAAAATTATACAGCTGTCAGTTACTCAAGGAGACAATGGCACTCTTGAACATAAAAAAAATACGGGCAGAGCTGGAGCATGAATTCCGCCCGTCAACCAACGCTTAGCCGCCGTGTCACTGGCACAATGCCCAGCAGACAAGGCATTGCACGTGACCTCTCGCACGGGCCTCGATGGACAGGGGGGAGGGGGAGACGGCGAGACTTTTCCTTCCGGTTTTCCGTTCCGTTGCTCTCCTCTTGTCTGCGGGCCGACCGGCCGGTCGATAATGCGATTGCTAAGCGGTCCCAGAGTTGGCGAGCGGGAGTGATCACCTCTTTCATTACCCATCCGCATCTCCTCATTGCGCTGCTAGTCGCTCTTATTAGCATTCAGCCGGTCCGGCGCTGGACCGAAGCCCCCGTTGAGTTAATTTTGACAGGCGGCAGTCACGCCGCGTGACCAGCTTGCTCGATTAGCGACCGTTATCCCAGGTCGGGGCAGCCGGGGATGACACGTACACGAAGGGCACTCTGTCCGGACTGACCACTGCCTGGCGTTGCCTGTAGCCTGCCGTTACCTGTATCCTGTCGTTACCTGTGGGCGACATAGCTCAGGCGGTAAGAGCGATTGTCTGACAGTCGGAGGGTTGCCGGTTCAAACCCCGCCCTGGGCGTGTCGAAGTGTCCTTGAGCAAGACACCTAACCCCAAACTGCTCTGGCGAATGAGAGGCATCAATTGTAAAGCGCTTTGGATAAAAGCGCTACATAAATGCAGTCCATTTACCATTTACCTGTATCCTGCCGTTACCTGTATCCTGTAACTGTATCCGCTTCAAAGTCCTGACCCTCGCCTACACTGCAGCCAGCAGGATTGCCCCTATCTACTTGCAGGACACGATTCGATTCTATACACCCGCTCGACCACTCCGCTCTGCAGCAGCAGGGCGCCTTGCACCCCCTTCCACCCGAGTAAAGGGATCAAAGAGCTTCTCCACCCAATCTCCCCAGTGGTGGAACGAACTCCCTGTCCCTCTTCGAACCTCTCCCTCACTACCCATCTTCCGCCATGGTCTGAAGACTCATCTCTTCAGACTATACCTGGACTTACTACCACCACTCTGTATATCATTTCACTTTAAATCCCCCCCTTTCATGACACTCGTTACATGTATTCTTGGCTAGAAATAGCTGTACGAAATAAGTATTATATCTTACTGAACCTGTGTCTAGTAGTTGTCCATGACCGTGAAATGCACTTTTGTACGTCGCTTTGGATAAAAGCGTCTGTCAAATAAATGTAATGTAATGTAATGTATCCTGGTGTTACCTGTATCCTGGTGTTACCTGTATCCTGCCGTTACCTGTATCCTTACCTGTATTCTGAGTCACTAGCAAAGAGATGCACGGCAACTGAGTTTGTCTTAACAAGTGATGATACTTAAAAACAATCTTTTTCTCTGAAGTAAAAACTATTTGCTTGTTTTAACTTACCAAGTGATATTTTCTTTCAACATTGGGAAATCTTGAAATGAGTGAAACTGTTTCACTTCACTAGTAATATTTTTTATTGTATTTAACAAAATGTAATGGAAATAAGACTAATATAAGACAACATTTTTTTGTTGAGACTGACTTTTTTGTGGTCTTGGCAGTGTGTGCATTGGGTTGTTCAAAAAGAAACTGAAACAGTTACTCCTTGAGAAGTGGATTTCTCTGAAATGTAATGTTATTTTGCAGAATAAACTTGTGGTGCTATTTGTTGTAGCGTTTTTTTTAAAGTTTTTTTTTTTAGCGGGGAATGTAAATTGTTCTGTTCAGCAGCAACATCAATGCTGTGGCTAAGTAGTGGTTCTCTGTGTGAAGCTTTATTGATCGGTAATAAACGACAAATTAGCAAGCAGGAACGGTGGAGGATGTGACATCATGTCAGCTGAACCCTGTCACATGGCAGCCCATTATTACACTTGCTTGTGGTGTTATTGACAGCTGAGTGACCCAAGAAGTCATGAAGCAGGATAAAAGAAATATATATGCAGTATCCATCCATCCATTACCTATACCCGCTTATCCTGAGCAGGGTCGTGGGGGGTGCTGGAGTCTATATATATATATATATATATACAGTACATATACAACAAGTGACAAATTAAAATAATTAAATGAAAAACCAACCCCATTTTAGGGGAGTGGGAGTAATGGAACAAATCAACATGATCTTAAATATAAGTTTTCATATTTAGTAGGTGACTTAGGTGCATTAACTGTCTTAACTACTGCTTGTATTTTTTCCATAGATTGCGTTGTTGCCGTTCTCGTTGTGTTAGTGTTAGTCAGTTTAACCTTCAGGGTCCAAGTTGAACTATGCGGTTGTTCCCTGCACTTGGACCGGTACTTCTCTCTAGGGGTTTCGTCATACTTGTTCCTGGTTATGGTTATGCACTTTGTTGTACGTCGCTCTGGATAAGAGTGTCTGCCAAATGACTGTAATGTAATGTAATGTAGTACTTCGTTGCAAATACTTTACATTGGAACGATTGCTTGTCATCTGCAAACCCATAGACATCGCCACGCACTTTTTCCCAGTGTTGCTCTGACAGGCCGGTGCTGCAGTCCCTGTTTGCTTCTGGTGGTGTTTTGGCTTCAGTCTGGTCTGTAAATTAAAGCTGACAGCAGTCTGCAATTTAACCTCACATTCACTGTTTCTTTCCAGTGTTTCTTTCCTGGAGTACAGAACCAAAACAAAAAAAAATATATAAAAATGAAATAAAATTGTGTCTCTGTGTGGGTATATATATATGCATCTGAATGTGTTTTATTTTATAGTGACCTGTTTTGACATTTAGTATTTTGCACAAAATATTTTGTTTTCGCACGTCTGACTTTGGAGGATATACCAAAACCACTCGGATGTTCCATTTGCCTGGCGTGGTGTATAAACGCACCAACTGGAGATGAGTCTCTCTCTCTCTCTCTCTCTCTCTCTCTCTCTCTCTCTCTCTCTCTCTCTCTCTCTCTGTCTCTCTCTCTCTCTCTCTCTCTCTCTCTCTCTGCAGGTCATTTGCATTCTCTCCCGCTCGCCGCCCCCCGCTCTTGTTATATTACATGCCATCAAACAAACGGCGGTCGCTAATGGTGTCGGCGGACTTCAATTAGCTCGCCGTCACGCTCTGTCGCGCTGTCCTTTTTCTCAGAGAGGATCTCGGATCGTCTGAAATGCCAGAGCCATTAGGGTGGAATGTTTAATGGCTCTTTAACTGCGGGCGGGGACGAAGGTAGGCAGGACGCTCCTCTGCGGTTCGTACGGTACAGCCGCTTTTCCACCGCATGGTACCGGCTCTACTCGACTCCACTCGACTTGACTCTACTGAGAGGCATCAATTGTAAAGCGCTTTGGATAAAAGCTGCTATATAAATGCAGTCCATTTACCATTTACTCGCTTTTGGTACTTTGTTTTCCACTGCAGATAGCACCCCCCCGTCAATGTCGCTGGTCGTCATTAGCGACGCCGCGTGAAACGCGCTGCTCTGACCAATCGGTGGTCTGTAGTGTTTTTCACGTCGCCTTTTGGTATCGCCTCAGCTCGCTTGGAACCTCGCCGGAGGTGATACCAAAAAAAGTACCAGGTACTATCCTTAGCTTTTGCCGGATGGAAAACCAAAAAAGTCGAGTAGAGTCGAGTCGAGTCGAGTTGAGCCGGTACCATGCGGTGGAAAAGCGACTTAAGATCCCGAGGAATCAAGAGAACGTTGATACCGTACCTGTGATGGGACTTCAGCAGCAAACCTTAGGGTTTCAGTCTACCCGCCCATGCAGGTGCGTATCTCTGTTTACGTGATAGTGGCATAATATCAATCAATCAATCAAATTTTATTGTATGGTGTATTTTACAGCAGTTGTCACAATACGCTTTACAGACAACCCTGGCCTAAACCCCCACAGGAGCAAGCCTAAGGCAACAGTGGCAAGGAAAAACTCCCTGTGGCAGATGGGAAGAAACCTTGGAAGGAACCAGGCTCAAGGGGGAAACCCATCCTCCTCTGGTCGGCTCAGGGTGCCGACTGGTGACCAACATGTCAGTCAGTTTTATAAGGTTTATGATGTGGCTCAGATGATGGGTGGGGCCGGGTGGCGGTGATGGGGAACAGCAGGTGGCGACAGATGTGGGCAGGGTGGAGGCAATGACGAAAGAGGGGCTGGACCGCAGAGGTGGGGGAGACCAGACAACTCTCGAAGCACTCTCGAGGGTTGGGGCAAGAGCCCTGTTGGCAGCGTGGGGAAGAGGGTAGATAATAATACACTGAAATAATGCCAGCCATTGACAAATATTTTATAGGCGGCGGTGGCGCAGAGAGAGGGGGGAACTCTCAAGTGAGTCATTTAATAAAGGAGAAGCTGAATTTTAGGCTACACCGAAAAGTCTAGTTGGCTGAGAAACCAAAAAGCCAACTCTAAAATCCTAAATCAGCCCCTAGACAAGGTGGTAGCACAGCTGTCAAAATGGCTTAAATCCTAGTGTACGTCACGGTGGTGCACTGTCACCTCACAGCAAGAAGGTCATGAGTTTGAATCTCGGCTTGGGGCCTTTCTGTGTGGAGTTTGCATGTTCTCCCCGTGTCCATGTGGGTTTCCTCCGGGTACTCCGGTTTCCTCCCACAGTCCAAAGACACGCAGGTAGGCTAATTGGAGATTCTAAATTGTGTGTGCCCTGTGTGAGTGAATGGTGTGTGTGCCCTGCAATAGATTGGCGGCCTGTCCAGGGTGTATTCCTGCCTCTTGCCCTGTGCACGCTGGGATACCTGCTCTGCCTGCTCTACCTGCTTGCGTTGCTATGCGCTGTGTGTCGCTAGGGTCTGCTTACTGTGTGGGAACCCTGGTTGCCCGCTTATTGCATAAAGCTTTCGAAAAGAAGGGACGAAGAGTCCTTTCAGATGTTGAGCAGTTATTGGATGCCCTTGCTGTTACGACCAGCCATTTTCAAGACGTTTTATTCAGGTTCGGGCCCAATTAAAATTCAGCCAACGTGCCTTTCATGGTTTTTGCTGCAGTCAACAGCTCAGAGGAAAAAAAAATTTTTTCCCCAGTTTGTCTCAGCTGAGCGCACATGGGCACCACAGAGGGGAAACTGTCGAAATGAAATCATCCCAGGTCTGACGCTGCTCCGGCAGTCTGCTGCACTGGTTTGGCGGGAGATAATATATATATATATATTTTTTTCAGCGTGAATTATAGCATCCGTGCTTTCATGCAAATGGCGTCAATGATTCACAGCGTGCGGTCCCACAATCCCCAGCGGGTGGGGGGGGTGGGGGGTGGGGTGGCTTTTTGTTGTAACAGACAATTACAGCCGAACACATGCAAACTCTATTTGAACTGTTCCGCAAAGACATCATTAGCAGCCGACGAGCGTCGCACGCAATAACTTTTTTCTTCCAGGTGACAAATGGCGGATGAAATTTTCCCGCGACTAAATTAATGATGAAGAGGGACAGGGTGACCCACGATGCGCCTCACATGTTTTAAACGCTCCCCGTGTGTGACATATCCTGACTGGGACACCCTCTGCTGCTAGGATTTAAAAGCCAGCTAATCACCATGACATCCGGCTGTGTGTGTGTGTGTGTGAGTATGTGTGTGTGTGGATTACTATCTTTATGAGAACCAAATGTCCCCACAAGGATAGAAAGATGAGGAAAATTACGCAAGGTGGGGACCTTTTGCTGGTCCCCACAAGTTCAAGAGGCTGTTTTAGGGTTAGGACTTAGGGTTAGGGTTACAATTAGGCTAAGGTTAGGGTTAAGGTTAGGCATGTAGGGGTTGGTGTTAGGGTTAGGGTTAGGGTTAGGGTTAGAGGTTATATAATGAATGTAGTCAATGAGAAGTCCTCACAAGTATAGCAATAAATTCTTGGGTGTGTGTGTGTGTGTGTGTGTGTAGGTGAGCACTGTGTAACTGTGCGTGTATGTGTATACACATAATTTCACGTGTGTATGCATCTATGTGTCACAACAGTTTTTGTTTTTGTTCCAGTATTTTCCCATCATTTTTTTTATATTGGTGTACATGTAATTTCATCAGAAGATACTGGTTTTCCCTGAATGAAAAACCTGCATGGATGCTATCTGGAAACCCTGTCACCATGACTGTGCGAAATGCAAGATCTCCTTGTGAGTCTGTGAATACAGATCGGTCTTAGTAGAAGTACACGTTACATTACTTTACAGCCATTTAGCAGATGCTCTTATCCAGAGCGACTTACATTGCATCCATTTATACAGCTGGACATATACTGAAGCAAATGCAGGTTTAAGTACCTCGCTCAACGGCAGTATCCTACTGGGGACTGGAACCTGAGTCCATTAGGTTACGAGACCAACTCTTTACCCACTATACCACACCGCCCCCACGCGTCTCCTTACCCACTATACCACACCTCCCCCACGCGTCTCCTCACCCACTATACCACACCGCCCCCACGCGTCTCCTTACCCACTATACCACACCTCCCCCACGCGTCTCCTCACCCACTATACCACACCTCCCCCACGCGTCTCCTTACCTACTATACCACACCACCCCCACGTGTCTCCTTACCCACTATACCACACCACCCCCACGCGTCTCCTTACCTACTATACCACACCGCTCCCACGCGTCTCCTTACCCACTATACCACACCTCCCCCACGCGTCTCCTTACCCACTATACCACACCACCCCCACGCGTCTCCTTACCCACTATACCACACCTCCCCCACGCGTCTCCTTTCCCATGCACCAGAAGCCGAACGGAAAAGGCAGTCGGGGTGCAGACTCTAAATCTCCTTACTTACAGCAATATTCATCAAGACATGATGCTATGGCATCATCAGACTGCTACGGCATCATCCTGACTTCTATGACATCATCAGACTGCTATGGCATCATCAGACTGCTATGGAATCATCCCGACTGCTATGACATCATCAGACTGCTATGGCATCATCAGAATGCTATGGCATCATCAGACTGCTATGGAATCATCAGAATGCTATGGCATCATCCTGACTGCTATGACATCATCAGACTGCTACGGCATCATCAGATTATGCCCAGCAGCTCTTCAGGTGGAGGTGATGCTGGAGGCCTTTGATTCTCCCTCATGGTGATTCATGACTTTAATCATGTGAGCCCTGCAGAACCCCCCCCCCCCCCCAGACTCTGAAAACCCCTGCCGCTCTCTCTACATCGTGAGCACCCCCATCCCTCCCCCCAGCTCCTGTCCAGAGCACTGCGGCACCTTGGCAGGTGATTGCCTGCTGGGAGGGGGAGCGGGGAGCAGGGGGGTGGGGTGGGGGGTGGGGGGGGGGGCGCAGTAGTTCTGAAGATTTTTTTTTTCTCATATGAGAAACCAAATGAATTTTCAGCGAAGGCCAGAGGGGTGAAGCAGCCAGGTGCAGAGCGACTGGAGGACCGAAGAGGGGCTCAGAGCACTCGGTGTAAGTGGTGTGGTGGGAGATGGAGAGGCGTCTGTCAGTGTGTGGATGTGGCTCGGCGCAGTTATCCTCAGATGCCACAAAGGAGGATCAGGGTACTCTAACTACGTCAGGCAAGGGGGGAAACGATGTAGATTGTTAGACTGGCATCGCAGAGTGAGCAGGGGCACACACAAAGCTGATGAGGCGGATTTTTGAATGTTGTTGTCAGGCACAGGTACGACTGTGAATGAGTCCAATCAGTGAACCTCTTGAAAAGATGCGATGATTTCTATTCGGGCTTCCGCGACTGCCGTCCTCCAAAGGCCTCTGTCTCATGCCAGAATTTAAGTTTCTGCACTTGGTTTTTTTGCAGCAGCCTGAGATGAAAAAGAGAAAAAAGAGAAAAACAGGTGGCACAGCAGCAGAGGAGCGGCGCTTGAAGGCCTCTGTCTCTAAAGCAGACTCTTGAAGGCCTCTGTCTCTAAAGCAGACGCTTGAAGGCCTCTGTCTCTAAAGCAGACCCTTGAAGGCCTCTGTCTCTAAAGCAGACGCTTGAAGGCCTCTGTCTCTAAAGCGGACGCTTGAAGGCCTCTGTCTCTAAAGCAGACGCTTGAAGGCCTCTGTCTCTAAAGCAGACGCTTGAAGGCCTCTGTCTCTAAAGCAGACGCTTGAAGGCCTCTGTCTCTAAAGCAGACGCTTGAAGGCCTCTGTCTCTAAAGCAGACGCTTGAAGGCCTCTGTCTCTAAAGCAGGCGCTTGAAGGCCTCTGTCTCTAAAGCAGACGCTTGAAGGCCTCTGTCTCTAAAGCAGGCGCTTGAAGGCCTCTGTCTCTAAAGCAGGTGCTTGAAGGCCTCTGCCTCTAAAGCAGACGCTTGAAGGCCTCTGCCTCTAAAGCAGGCGCTTGAAGGCCTCTGTCTCTAAAGCAGGTGCTTGAAGGCCTCTGCCTCTAAAGCAGACGCTTGAAGGCCTCTGCCTCTAAAGCAGACGCTTGAAGGCCCCTGTCTCTAAAGCAGACGGCTGTTTGCCCAGCGCGGGAGCCGAAGCCTCGTCTGACCGAGATAAGAAGCTCCTTTTTTTCAGCTCTGATTCCGCTCACGCCGAACCCTCCGGAGGGCTCCTCTCCCCTCTTCACAGAGATCGGCGTGCCGAGAAAAAAAAAAAAGAAGAAAGAAAAATGACTCCTCGCTTCAAAAAATAAACACGTTCTGTCAAAATGTGGATTTAAAAAAAAAAAATTATTATTATTTTTTTTACCAAGTCGTTGTCCGGCCGCCCCCCTGTCTGCCACCAACTACGGTGAGTCAGAGAAGGGACAGATTGAATCTACCACCCTATGACTTTGGGGGGGGGAGGATGGGGGGGGGGGCTGTGGATGGTGCAAGAGAAAATGCAGTTAATTAAAAGATGAGAACATTTTCATTTCTCTCATCATCAAAGCGCTCTACTATGACCGCGGCCAGGGATCTGTGATCACGGCACTGTGAGGGTCGGGAGCTTAATTACCAGCTTTTACTGCCGATGAGATCTGCGGATGGCTGGGTAGCATGTTTGATGGTGTCTGCTTACCCTATGTGCGTTCAGCGCGAGCTAAAAGAACCGCCATTTAGCGGAAAGAGGTCGTGACCTCTCTTAGAGAGAGAGAGAACAGACGCAGCAATGCACATGATGCTAATGGTACACGGTGAGCGCCTGTAGGGCCATTAACATGTCACATATAGCTAGGCTGCTAATTACCGCACCGCTTCACGGGTATGACTGAATGAAGGCGAAGACAGAAATGAACATTAATGGGGGGGGGGGGGGAGGGGGGAGCAGAGGGAGCCATCGGCCTGGGCCTCCCTGATCATTCCCAGGGTGCCGTCTGATCTCACTACGGGAGAGCTGATCATTTATTATTTCAGAAGGGAGTCTTGGGGGCTTCTGAGCCGGACGGAGAGGGCATGAGATTTATATGTTGCAGCAATGTTGAAGCTCTTGGGGTTCATTCGCCGATTTTATCAGTCCTTTGTCTCCTCGGGCCTGCTCTCCCAGTAGGGCTGCTCTCCACTGCCCTCCCAGTACGGCTGCTCTCCACTGCTCTCCCAGTACGGCTGCTCTCCACTGCTCTCCCAGTAGGACTGCTCTCCACTGCTCTCCCAGTAGGTGCTCCACTGCCTCCAGTACGGCTGCTCTCCACTGTTCTCCCAGTACGGCTGCTCTCCACTGCTCTCCCAGTGGGGCTGCTCTCCACTGCTCTCCCAGTGGGGCTGCTCTCCACTGCCCTCCCAGTACGGCTGCTCTCCACTGCCCTCCCAGTACGGCTGCTCTCCACTGCTCTCCCAGTGGGGCTGCTCTCCACTGCTCTCCCTGTGGGGCTGCTCTCCACTGCTCTCCCAGTAGGGCTACTCTCCACTGCTCTCCCTGTAGTGCTGCTCTCCACTGCTCTCCCAGTAGGGCTGCTCTCCACTGCCCTCCCAGTACGGCTGCTCTCCACTGCTCTCCCAGTACGGCTGCTCTCCACTGCTCTCCCAGTAGGGCTGCTCTCCACTGCCCTCCCAGTGGGGCTGCTCTCCACTGCTCTCCCTGTAGTGCTGCTCTCCACTGCTCTCCCAGTACGGCTGCTCTCCACTGCCCTCCCAGTAGGGCTGCTCTCCACTGCTCTCCCAGTAGGACTGCTCTCCACTGCTCTCCCAGTACGGCTGCTCTCCACTGCCCTCCCAGTAGGGCTGCTCTCCACTGCTCTCCCTGTAGCGCTGCTCTCCACTGCTCTCCCAGTAGCGCTGCTCTCCACTGCTCTCCCAGTACGGCTGCTCTCCACTGCTCTCCCAGTGGGGCTGCTCTCCACTGCTCTCCCAGTAGGGCTGCTCTCCACTGCTCTCCCAGTGGGGCTGCTCTCCACTGCTCTCCCAGTAGGGCTGCTCTCCACTGCTCTCCCCGTGGGGCTGCTCTCCACTGCTGAGAGCTGTCAGCCATCAGACCGGCACCCGCTGTGCAGCTCTGTCACTGTGAGCGCAACAGAGCAACACCATTACTACAGCTGTGTGTGCCAGTGAGTAATATTACAGAGAGAGAGAGAGAGAATGTGTGTGTGTGTATTTCTGTATGACTGAGAGAGAGAGAGAGAATGTGTGTGTGTGTATTTCTGTATGACTGAGAGAGAGAGAGAGAACGTGTGTGTCTGCATGACTGAGAGAGAGAGAGAGAATGTGTGTGTGTATGTCTGCATGACTGAGAGAGAGAGAGCGAGAGAGCGAGAGAAAGAAACACAGCTCATACCTTAATTTATCTACTGTACATATGATGTTATATTACTGTATGACTAATGTATCACTCTAGTTTCTTTCAAGCAAACGCAAAGGAAACACATCTAGTTTTGTAAGGAGATCAAGCCTTTCCCAGCATTCGTGAAGGTTGGCGAAACGTAGCCTGAGCAAGCTGGCAAAGCTGTCACTGCGGCTGTCACTCAAACGTCAGCTGCCTCTACAGGCCGGAAAGGGGGGGGGGGACTGAGGGGGAAAAGGTTCGAGGGGATCCGTGGTTCCTCGTCAATATCTGACGAAAATGCAAGCTGACTCTCTCCTTTTCCTCGGGGAGAAACGCCGATATTTGAGTGGACAAGTCGTGCTGTTTTAATTAGTGTTACTCCACCTGCCAGGCAGCGCAAAATAAAATCTGATTTTAAGGTGGAGGAAACGTTTGACGCCCCCGCCTTATAAGTAGATTAGCTTGCCGTAAAGCACGTCTGGTGAATAAACATTATGGGAAAAACGAATTACTTTGTTTGCCTCATCAGTATGCACAGCAATCAATACAATAAGGCTAATAAACTCTTGTTTTATCGGGCAGGTAGAGAGGATTAATGTCATTTGGAAAGCTTAATGACAAGTAATTTACATTCGGCATTCCAATTACAGATTTGGATTAATGAACTGTTTTGTTTGTTTTTTTTTTCCCCCTCAGTTTTTATAAATACAATGGCAGAGTCCAATTATCATGCCTTCCATCAAAAAAAAATAAATAAATAAAGAATTGTAAATTGATAGGCGTGGAATGTTAAAGAAGAGCTAATGAAATTAAACTGGATCCCTTGTCTTTGCAGTAAGAACTGGACGGGTCTTAAACTCTAACAGGGCACCAGACCAGCACTTCATACGGATGAAGAATCTTCGCAGCGAACAGAACTGCTCGAGAACTCAAAATGGCAGGTCTTCCCTAATGCTCCGACTCCTCGGAGGACCAATCAGGGACTGCTTGCCACCTGAGCACCTGCCTTATCAATACACACATACGAATGATTAAAATTAATATGTCACTTCTGATTATTTACTGGCAGGCCACTGAGCCTGCCATGGGCGGAAGTCAAAAGCAGTAAACATTAAGGCAGTAGAAGAAATTACTTGCATATGGTGGTCGCAGTTTCTCATGCTATTTTATTTCACCGCCCCCTCCATTGGACACAGCTGAGGAATTATTTATCGATAGATGGCGAAACACCTGATTTTATATTGCATTTGGATGCACTACGGTCCCTGCTCTTTGTTAAGACAGAATAAAATGAATAGTGAGACCGATAGCATTACAGTACACAAATCAATTTGTTTCCCTTTTCAACGCGCACAAAAAAAAAAAAAACAGCCTGCCTTTTCAAAGCCAGTTTATCACGCTAGCACAGGAGCCTTATCTGCCTCCTGCTAATTCAGCGCCTCGGCTCATGACTTGGTAATGATTTCACACAAAGGGCATGCGATGAAATGCATCGCTAGATGAGAAATTATCTGGCTTTCGCTGGCTTTGTTTTCCTTTAAAAAAGGGGGCTGATGATTTTTTATGGTCCAAAATGAAATTAGAACCTTTGAAAACGTGAGAGATTGAAACAGAGCCTTCAAAATGTTTTATTACCTTCACATTATTTTCATTCTTACCTTTCTCTCACTCACTCTCCCTCTCCCTCTCTTTCTCTCTCTCTCTCTCTCTCTTTCACACAAATGCTCCCTTAATCTCTCTCTCTCACACACTCTCTCTTTTCCCACCTCTCTCTCTTTCACACACACTCCCCTAATCTCTCTCTTTCCACCTCTCTCTCTCTCTTTCCACCTGTCTCTCTCTCTCCCTCTCTCACACACACCCTCTCTCTCTCTCACTCACTCACACACACACACACACACACACACACAAAAAAACACCCTCCTCTCTTCTCTACTCATCACACACACACACACACACACAACAACACATATCTCTCATCATCCCTCCAACACAACACACCTCTCTCTCTCTCTCTCTCTCACACACACACACACACACACACACTCTCTCTCTCTCTCTGTCTCTCTCTCTCACACACACACACACACACACACACACACACCCTCTCTCTCTCTCTCTCTCTCACACACACACACACACACACACTCTCTCTCTCTCAGACACACACACACACACAAGACTCTCTCTCTCACTCTCTCGCGCCTGTTTGATTTGCATTGCGCTGGCGCCGGTCTCCTGTCATTGGGAACGCCAGGTTGAAAGGCCGGGATGCCATCTGGCCCCCACCTGCGCTGATTGATATCGCCGTGCGGTAGGGTGCCAAGGACAGCGTCCCCCCCCCCCCCAGCGCAGGACCCATGCAAATGAGCACGAGAACGAAAATCAACAGACTTTCCCGAAAAAAAAGGGGCGTGATCCTTCCCCCGCTGAGCGACGCACGCAGAGAGGGAGGGCACACCTGCTGTTCACACAGCGAGCGCGGGTGGCCATTTTGTGGCTGCGGGAGATGGGGGCTCCCTGCTGACGCGCGGTGACCGGGGAAACGCACGCCCTGCACACGCGACGCACACGTGACACACACACGACGCACACACTACTCACACGCGACGCACACGTGACGCACACGCTACTCACACGCGACTCACACGCGACTCACACGCTACTCACACGCGACGCAAACACGCGACTCACACGCGACTCACGCGATGCACACGGCACACGCGACGCACACACCACACGCGACTCACACGCGACTCACACGCAACACACACGCGACACACGCGACGCACACGCGATGCACACACGACTCACACGCGACTCACACGCGACTCACACGCGACGCACACGCGATGCACACGCAACGCACACACGACTCACACGCGACTCACACGCGACTCACACGCGACGCACACGTGGTGCACACGCGACGCACACGCGACGCACGCGCGACTCACACGCGACGCACACGCGACGCACACGCGACGCACACGCGACTCACACGCGACGCACACGCGACTCACACGCGACGCACACGCGACGCACACGTGGGACTCGCGTCCAGGGGAGAGACGACAGGGTCACGAGGCGCCCGGGGGAACTTTTCCTGCTACAGTCGAGATGAATCAGGGGATCACAGAAGACAGATTTTACGTTCGTGACAAAAAAACCCCCAAAAAAACAAAAAAATGCCATCTTTGCCACCGCAGGTCGTGCATTCCGTTGATTTCTGCTCTGCTCCAATCTGAATGTATTTATTTATTTTTTTAAAAACTAAATGTATTTCTAAATGAATGAATCAGAAGGTTGTCATCTCTTGAGAATGCGATCCGACTGGCTGTGCATTTGAAGCCGGCTGTTCAATTTCTTGACATTCGCCACGCTCCAGCGAGATTAGGTTCATTTAAGACTTTCGGGGGGGGGGGGGGGGAGGCCAAAATGTGTGATTATGCCTCAGGATTCAGCTTGAAAATGGCTGTCATGGTGACACAAAGCGTCGCTTGCTGTCTGCACCAGTGAAATCACCTCGCAAAAAATCGGCCCGCTGCATTTTCGCCTGGCGACCGATCGATCGCACGCTCCGCTCCAGCCGCGAAATCACCGCTCCCTGTGCCGCGGCTCATTTGCATTCCGCGACGCGAGCGGCCGGGTTATGCGTAGAAAGAGTTCCGTCGAGAGCGGAGGACGGGAGCGCGGTCGGTCCCTTGGCAGGGGGACGAGGCGTTTTTTTAGCTAAAGCCAAGCACGTCCTTCGCTGCGCAGCGAGGGCTGTGAACCAAATCTGCCTCTGTTGATTCGAGTCAAATTCTGCAGGGCAGATGCCGATAAAATTAGCCGAGCCGATCTCGTGGGCGTTTAAGGAAGGAGGAGGTGGAGGAGCTCAGGAACGCGCAAGAGTCTGCCGCAGAAGGAGAACATCGCCCTCTTTTGAGCAGGGGTTTTTAAACTCCATCCCCGGGGTCCCACTGTGTACCCCGGCTTTCGTTCTAAACCGCTTCTACGACCTCTGAATAGTAAGGAGCTGTTAACTGTCCTCAATTAGACGCAGTGTCTTCTTCTGAAAGATCGTTCACCCTCTCAAGGTCGGACCCTGTCGGAAATAGCTAGGCGTGGGACCGTGCCAGTGCAAGCTTTGACTGGCGGCTCCATAGGGTGAGGCACATTGGGCCGCTAGCATCGCTAGCCAGCGACTCCCGCTCCCATCGATTGGGTGCCTGGAGCCTACTCGCCAACTACTCGCCAAATATTGGCCAACTACTCGCCAACTAATCGCTAACTACTGGCCAACTACTCGCCAACTATTGGCCAACTACTGGCTAACTACTCGCCAACTACTGGCTAGCTACTTGCCAACTATTGGCCAACTACTCACCAAATACTGGCCAACTACTCACCAACTACTTGCCAACTACTGGCCAACTACTCGACAACTATTGGCCACCTACTCACCAACTACTGGCCAACTACTTGCCAACTACTCGCCAACTACTGGCCAACTATTGGCCAACTACTGGCCAACTATTGGCCAACTACTGGCCAACTACTCACTAACTACTCGCCAGTTATGCCAAGGCCGTGCATTAAGTGTCTTCCTCCAACTGAGGCCTGCGCCAGCTTAACCTCTAGTGGGCGTGGTGTGAAAAGCAGTGGCTGGCGACACTACAGTGCGTTTTTCGGAGGAGAACCGCAGATGCGCACACTGTCCGGGCATTGGCCGCGGAGCTCGCTGCATGAGTGTGGCTTGAATTTCCGAGAGTAGGAAGGGAATTGAAGAATGGAAAAATTATTTTGGAAAAAAAAAAAGGCTGTGTATGCCATGAAAAATACATTTTCTGCATTCGCATCCCGGGACTTTTAATCAAATCAGATCAAATAATGCTTCAGTTTTTAATGTAATGTGCTGCGTGACAAGTGAGTCCCAAAAGTGGGGACATTTCTACGGCGGGTCGATTAAATTACAGGATGACAGACGGACGGGTCCTAACCGCTGAATGTGTGGTCACCTGCTCGGTGAAACTGAACCGTTTGTGAAAAACGGAGAGTTCAATGACACGGCAGACGGGGACGAGTCAAGCCTGCATAATTGCGCATTGAGTGAAATGAACAAATTATTGTATGACCGCATGTTCTCAGCAACCCAAATCGATCGAGATATTGGCTGCGACAAAGCCCGGCACAAACCGGGACCGAGCTCGAGAACCACAGCTGAAGGTGAGAGGCGAAAGTACCTTTGGTCAGGCTCCGGCCTCCTTGGTGAGCTAATTTGTTTTTTTTTGGATTACACAGAGGGCACAAGTCACCACATTTACACACCCATATTTCACTGTCACATTATGTGGCCCTCGTATAAGTAAGCGCTTCTCGATTGTATCGTATCGCCTTTCCTGTTTTGTGCTTCGGCAAGAGTGCCCATTATCGCTCCACGTACACTACCATTAACAGTTAACCATTAACATTAACGAGGAACAGACTGCTCTTCCTTGTTGACACACATGCACCCTTTGTATAGTGACAGAGGTTTCACACTGTTCAAGTTTCACCATCTGGATGACAGTATTTTGTTCCTCCCAACATCACCCTCTAATGGAGTCAAGACCACCCCCCAAAGTGTTGCGAGACGCGCACGCTTCGTCCTGATTCGCCCTGCCAGGCTGTGCTGTGGCTGTATGCGTATCTTCTCTTTCAGGTTGCTGAAGCAGACTGCCATTGCTCCAAGAATTCTGTCTCTGCGTGGCACAGTACTCTTCTGCAGGTTATCCGGTTATCCATCAAATTCGAGTAAAAAAAAAATACACAAATGTATCTACTCTCCTGTATTCTTGGTGATCCCTGGTTCCAATAATCTAAATTACACATAAATTATCATATCTTATATCTCTTAAACAAAACATACGTTCTCTTAAATAATCTAGTATTGGCAATATTGTGAAAAGACCAGGACTTGCAGCGAACAACACAGCAAACATTTGGAATACACAGAAAGCAGCCTAAACATAACACGTTCTGTTTTCTGCATTAATGATACAGCAGAGGTAAACTTCACATCATTACATGTACCACAGCTCTGAACAACTAGCTGATGCAATATAAAGAACGAGAGTGCATGGAACCCACCTATATTCCTAAACAAATTTACAGTACGTAAAGCACTGGGGGCTTGTTCTGCAAACAGCTCTCACGAAAACCACCTTAACTATTGCGCTATACGATGAACGAAAAACGAATCAATGCCATACCGCTTAATTTTAATTATCAAAAGTGAATGCCATATTTGAAATGTCATCCATTTCAGGTGTAGACCTATAGTTTTTAAATAAGCTGCCGCATGAGAATAACAATAGAAGTTCCTAAAGTGACCACTGGGTGCCGCATGAGCTTCCTGGTCGCAAACTCAGCCACGGGATCTAGCCATGGTGCTGAAGGCTTCTCTTACCGGTGTGTTAAAAGTCACAAAAATGCTACAATGCCATTTATTTACTGCGTGTCATATGTAACGCAGCGGCAGTAATTCAATCGCCGCGTGCTTACCTGGGGGGATTTACACCTCAGGTTTAGCCTTAAACCTGTAGTCCATGGAACTGCGTTACAACTGGAACAGCTATCCACGTCTGTGAAATAAGGAGGATCTGTTCCAGTGTAATTCTGTTCTGCGGTCTTTAGGTTTAAACTCCAGATAAACACACTGCAATTGATCCTATTGGTTTCTGGCGACTGCTATGTAATTACCTACGGTTTTAATATAGTGTATGTACACATCCATTGTTAAACCATTACTCTTTGCATGCATACTTAAAAAAAAAAAAAATAATAATGAAAATTCCAATCTATCGATTTTGCCATTATTGTGGATTAATGCGGGCATATCCGGAGATAAAACTAATTTGCCGACGTGTATCAGTAACACAGTACGTGTAAATATGGGAAGCTTCGCATTGTTTTGTTGAAATAAACAGTGCAGTTTGTTGTGAAACGGTAGATGGCGCTGCGCCGATGATTAAACGTAAGCTTGGAGAAACTGAATTTCATTGCAATTTCTCAAACCACCGTAAGAAACCAAAGCGCATATATTTTAGTGAAGAGGTTGAAGCGTTCTCTACCAGCTCCGGGTTGGAAAACTGGACATCTACCTGCTCCTTTCATGCTAGGGAACACACGCTTTTGCAAGCATTCTGGCGCCGAGCTAGAATTTGGAGAAGTGGAGACGAAGGAGGAAAAATGAATGACGGAGTGACCGTTTAATTTCGATTTTACACTTTCTGCTATTGTTCATTGGTATTTTTTCCCCCCATATCTTGCATAAGCACGTTGGTTTGGCTCGAATGAATTACGAGAATCACTTGTGTTCACCAGAGTTGATGTGCAAAGCGACGGGACACAGCAAGAGTATCACGGATGTCTCTGAGCAGGGATAAACGTCAAGCCTTAACTAACCTCATGAAGTGATTGAACGTTAACCTGAACGACTGAGAAGGATTTATGGCAAGATACAACTTATGGATTTGATTTCTTCTGCGGTTTTTAACCCGTACGTCGGGGTATTGTTCAATGCGCTGGCAATTGTTACAAAACGCTGAAACAATCAGGAGCGTTATGCTGCTTTTTAGTACCTCGGCGCACAGGAGGGTCTGATTTCCATGATGTCGGGGGTCTACGGTTTGATTGCTCGTTCTGGAAAATGATTACTGTGAACACAGACGGTAAAATAATGGTGAGGAGATGCCTTGTGACGTTCAAACCGTTCAGGTAAGAACAGGCATGTTCACCTTATGCTTTTGTTTTTCCGGTTCAGCGTTTTACAAGTTTATTTGACGTATAACGTACTTATTATAGAAAAATGTCAAATATAATGGTTTAAATTAAATATGTAGCCTATCTGTGCATATGCGTGAGTGGCAGACTGATAAATGTGCATATTGTAGATTAGAACAAAATATTCTACTTTTCAGGGGAGCCTACTGTGTTCATCGGCAAGCTTTATCACTCTATACATTGTTAATCAAATTGTCATTCCGTTTTAAGGCTAATGTTCATGCCTAGCTCATTTCGGCAGTAGTTGCGTGACTAAGGACAACCCGGAGTTAATACGGGTAAATAGCCTACTCCGCGACCTGCACCTCCCCGTAAGCTAATTAAACAGTGTTCACTGATTCAGTCAGGTGCTGGCGGTTGAACACAGCGGGTGATAGTTATCATTACTGAATAACACTGTCTTAACTCCCCGAATGTGAAAACCATATCCGTGCATGCAGAAATAAACATTTTAATTCTCCGTGGAACCACCTCCTCTTTGTGACAAAATGCATGTTCGTTGTACACAAGATTGAAGTGAACCACTATTGTCAGGTGTCTTAATAGACATAAAAACACCGGTATATCACGTTATTAATATCAGAAGCGGGGTTTGATTTTCGAAGCTATGATCGTGGAATGAATAACGAGGCATGAGTCTCCATTTAGAATAATTTGTCTGCTCTCCATTATCCCTAATGTAGAATGCGAATATTATTTGCAGCGCCCAGAATGGCCCAGTGGGCCGTGGATTTATATCTAAAGACAGCGGGGAACTTTGATTTAACCCCAATTAAGGCGTTCATAATTCTCTGGGGTTAACAGTAGCAGGCTATAGCATATAAACTTGTAAGCAGTATGTTGGCTTTTTGTGGTAATTCTATTGTTTCACACATGAACCCTGGCATACTGCATAATGTAACACTATTTTGCCTAATTACAAAGTATGCAGATTCAGATTAATTGGCACTTTCATTGTGTGTCTGGAAATGACTTCTGACAGGGCCTAAAGTGATTTAGAACGGAGGTTTAATTTGACTGTTAAATGGTTTCAGCGTGCGTTTCTCTGTTTTTTTTTGTGTGGAAATGTTAAGGTAAATACACATATGCCCGTTTCCATTGTCGTTACCAGTTGGTTGACCTTAGAATGTTCATGATATAGTTGTCTATATCATGAATATTTATGAAATTCCTAAAAACGAACAAACAAAAAAACTTTCAAACATTGAGCTGCTTAAAAATCCACACAAGCACATATTTCATGCATAAAGTGAATTCTTACTATCCATTGTTGGTGATGAGTCCCCCCTCCCCCCGAAGTCAGCGACGAGGAGTTAGTGTCAGCCGTCACAGATGAAACCCCTGCCGATGTTTTAATGGTGAATTGTGACGAGACTGTTCAGCGTTAAGTGCGCCATCAATCACTCAACCCTCAGCCGCGTACGTGTGAGCCGCTCAGCTGGCGCGCGCCGCGAGCCGCGAGCGTCTCCCGTTACGCAGCGGAGGCACCCAGGGCGACCTGCGGGCTGCGCCAGTCTCCCCGCGCGCGTCTCCGTATTCATCAGTCTTCATCACCGCACCGTGAATCCCCGCTTCACTTATGAAGCGACGCTTTGCGCGCGTGGGGGTGACATGTCTGACAGATGTTCTGCAATGGCCCGGTGGCAGAGGTGGCAACAGGGCCCATTAGAGCCCGCCGACCGCGACCCTCTCCTGGGCACAGCGTGAACCTGAGCCCTGTGATGTTCTGTACTATCGGGGCCACTAGGGGAAAAAGAACGGTGACCTGATCATTGCAGCGGATCCCATTTTGCATGGATGGAAAATCCGCAACTCGATGGAGACTGTTGTGTCGGGCTGAGCTGTGCAGTCAGAGCTGGCTAGCAGTTTCTCGCTATGGCGATGCTAAGACAGGTGTGATTAAAAAAAAAAAACTGCCAATGTGTCCCTCTTTCACACCATATGCCTCCACTGGATTAGGCCTGGAAATAGGGTGAAATCTGTACGGAATTCTCAGAGAACATGCAGTCGCGTAACACCAACGTTCTCCTGTCAACCGCCAACAGCCGAAATCTGATAACTGTGAACGTTAGAAGCCAATTAGGCAACGTTAGATCTTTCCCCATGATCCAATTACAGGACCGAAGCGTTTACCTTAAGCCTTTTAATTAGAGCTGAGCCGGGCAGCCGGAGTATTCCCATGCCATCACATCCACGGAAGGCCTTAAAAAAATGGCAAAACAGAGAAGGAAAGCCAGTGGTATAAGACTGGTAGTTATGGGACGTGTAGACATAATCTCCCTGAAACAGTCCTTTGTGGCATAGGTAAATCTTAGCACATCATTGAAGTGTGACCGGAGTCACCTTTGCTTGGACTTAATTAATGCTGGATTGACTGTTTATGTGTTATAATTCATCTGCTTTCATGTAGGCTAAGCCATTTCCATAGCAAACCGGCGCCTGCCTGCGGCAGATGGGTTCCCCCTCTGGGTCCGGTTCTGCTCCCTGTTATCAGTCAGGGAGTTTTTCCTTGCCACAGTTGCCCTGGGCCTAGGCTTACTCCTTGCAGGCCGGTTCTCTGTAAAGCTGCTTTGTGACAAAACTCCTTTGTTAAAAGCGCTTTACAAATAAAAATTGATCGATCGATTGATTGATTGAAGCCAGGCGTGAATCGTTGGGTGGAGCAGTTGAGCCTCGATGTCTTGGTTTCAGAAACACAAAATTCATGTTTACACGGCATCTGCTGTATTTACTTTTATTTACTTTTATTTACTATAGCGAACGCTAAGCCAGAGTCAGTTACAAGGCCCACACGCTATGACAGAGTACATTAAATTCCGGTTTTCTTAGCAACAGTAACTTAGGTACAGAGTAACCGGACTGAGCATCACTTTATCAAGCTGAAAACCGTCTCTAAATTATGAGCACGCAGCATCAGTCGTGGCTGTCTGTGCTCAGCACACAGCAGTCATCTTTAACGGCGCTATCTCCTGCGTCACGGTAGCCTCTGCGCGCAAGTCTTAATGAAGACGCACGCGAGCACCACTGCCAACGGCACATAGCAGTGATTGGACGGTGCCAACAGTCAGCTGACAGTGCGTCGGGACTGTGAGCGAATGGGCCCCGGGTGCTGGGAGGAGGAGGTGACTCTGGGAGCCCAGGTTGGGGCTGACTGCTGAACCAGGTGGGGCTTTAGCCGGCGTCCGCGTGCTGGAAGGCGTGCTGCAGACCTCTTTAACTTCTCTGTACTCAGGAGGTAAGACCGATTGTCTGGCAGTCGGAGGGTTGCCGGTTCAAACCCCGCCCTGGGCATGTCGAAGTGTCCTTGAGCAAGATACCTAACCCCTAACTCCTAACTGCTCTGGCGAATGAGAGGCATCAATTGTAAAGCGCTTTGGATAAAAGCGCTATATAAATGCAGTCCATTTAGCATTTACCATTTACTTGTTAGCAGATGGCCATGGGAGATGATCCCGGCCATGGCCTTGGACTAAGGTCCTTTACCTGGATTTACCCGGGATACAAGTCCAGCTATTAAAATGGATTATAGACGTTGAGCGATACGGAATACTGTGTTCAGGAAAGGGGGAACAGATGGATGTCATTATTGCTCTAAGTTTTATATTAAAAAAAAAAAAAAAATCTTTTCCAAGGAGACGAGGAATAAAATAAACGGCTTTAGTGATCCTCCACGCCCGGTTTCAGTTTGGCAGTTGACGTTGGCGGTTGTTGTTGTTGTTGTTATTTTCATTCCCCGTCTCTGCGTTTAGCCGACACGCTTCTCCGGGAAACTTCGCTAAGCCCCCCCCCCCCCCGGCTGCCAGTGCTCTGGAGCAATGGGACGAAAGCGTGACCTAGCGTCGTGCTCAAGGAGGAGGGGGGGGGGGGGGGGGTGGGGTGGGGGGGTATGCTCAGGGGGGCGCAGGGCGCCCCACGGCGCCTCCCGGCCCTCTCCGGCTTCCCGCTGTTTACCTACCGGACCGTTTCTGTTCTTTCCCGGTCATTACACCGGGCTCTGCCAGCCACCCCCCCAGCCCCCAGCCCCCACCCCCAATTCCAGCTCCGGTCCTCATAATCACTGCTGCAGTGCAGATGCTTGTCTTACAGCGGCACAGGGATCGGGGGGGTGGGGGGTGGGGGGGGATTGGGGGGGTTTGTAATTAAGCTCGCCGTGGAATTTTGCCGGCCGTCCTCTGGGAGAGGCGGGATCTGGATCGCGGGGAGATCGTTTCGGATCTAGGAGGGGACCGCTGACGGGCCCAGCCGGGGCCCCAATCCGGCTCGTCTAAGGGCCGAGACGCATGAATAATTCAGCCCCCCCCTCCTCCCCCCTCCCCCCTCCACCGGGGGCTTCGGCTCTCCTCTCTGCCTCCAGGAGCTCTCTGCGCTGCGAGGCGGGAGCGCGAGCGCTAGCTAGCGCCGCGATGAACAGGCCATTACTGTGCGATGAGACGTAGGAGAAGCGGCGGGGGGAGCGGCCATTTGCATATGTTCACGCGTGCAAACTGCTCTGCGCTGCCGGGGGCCCGGGGGTCCCGGGGGGGCCCGGTGGAAGCACTGAGGTGGAATTACCTGACACACGCGCTCGCGCCGCGGCGGGGCGGATCACGCGCTCGCATGCTAACGGCTCCTCCGCTCCTCTCAGCTCCTCCGCTCCTCCGCTCCTCCGCCCTCCGCTCCTCCGCTCCTCCGCTCCCCTCCTCCGCCCCTTCGCTCCTCCGCCCCTCCACCCCTCTGATGCCCTGGGGGGAACGTGCCCCTGTCTGGGCCGTACACAGGCTCGCTGGAGCGCTCTCTTATTCCGGTTCGCTCGTTAAATTCCCTCGTCCATGTGTGGGGGGAAAAAGGGATGGCGGATGATTGTTTGTTTTTTTCTGTGTGTGTGTGTGTGTGTGTGTGTGTATGTACGTGTATGTATTTGTGTTTTTGTGTGTGTGTGTGGGTGTGAGTGCGAGGGTGGGAGTGTGTGCCTGTGTGTGTGTGTGTATGTGTGAGTGCGAGCATGGGTGTGTGTGTGTGTGTGTGTGTGTGTGTATTTGTGTGTTTGTGTGTGTGTGTGTGGGTGTGAGTGCGAGGGTGGGAGTGAGTGCCTGTGTGTGTGTGTTTGTGTGTGCGTATGTGTGAGTGCGAGCATGGGTGTGTGTGTGTGTGTGTGTGTGATTGTGTGTGTGACTGCGAGCGTGTGTGTGTGTGTGTGTGTGTGTGTGTAAAAGCATGTCTGTGTGTGTGTTTGTGTATGTGTGTGTGTGACTGTGAGCGTGGAAGTGTGTGCGTGTGTTTGTGTGTGTGTGTGAGAGAGAGATCAGATGCGTTGCCTTAATTCCAGAGCTTGGATCAGTCTGGTGCGCGCTCACAGTGCCAGTGAGACTGACAGTGAGATCTGTAGGATCCACGCTTTATTCCCCCTCTTTGTTTTCTTCTTTATATTTCTGATTGCCTGTCCATTTGCATGCTGCACTTTGTCTCTCTGTCTCACTCACTCTTATTTTCCCTCCTCCTCCTCCTCCTCCTCCTCTCTTCCTGGTCCTCCCTTCTCTTTTTCTCTTCCGCTCCCTCCCTCCCTCCCTCCAGGATTTTCGTGGTGGGGGTCGGCTTCTTCAGCCTGTGCTTTCTAATGACGTCCCTGGGGGGCCAGTTCTCGGCCAAGCGACTGGGGGACTCTCCCTTCACCATCAGAACGGAAGGTAGTGGCTGCGTTCGCTCCCTGCGGCTCGCCGAGGGGTGGGGGCGGGGGGCGGGGGGCAGGGGGCAGGGGGCGGGGGCGCGGGCCGGGGCGGGGGCGGGCTGCGACTGACCCCCGGCTTCGCCGCTGCGTTTTCGTTACGGAAGAGAAGTGGCCCGGGGATCCCGTGGTGTGTGTGTGTGTGTGTGTGTGTGTGTGTGTGTGTGTGTGTGTGTGTGTGTGTGTGTGTGTGTATAGTGTGTGTGTGTGTGTGTGTGTGTGTGTGTGTGTGTGTGTGTGTGTGTGTGTGTGTGTGTGTATATGTGTGTGTGTGTGTGTGTGTGTGTGTGTGTGTGTGTGTGTGTGTGTGTGTGCCG
The DNA here is from genome assembly GCF_018555375.3 of Anguilla rostrata. Classification (NCBI taxonomy): domain Eukaryota; kingdom Metazoa; phylum Chordata; class Actinopteri; order Anguilliformes; family Anguillidae; genus Anguilla; species Anguilla rostrata. Next base: position 69,298,990 of record NC_057934.1, read on the forward strand.
CCGCCGCGCGCACCGTGGGCTCGGAGCAACGGAGCCCTGACGAGGCTTCCGCTCCGCTCCTGTTCCCCTCGTCATCATGTTAAAAAAAAAAAATACAGCTGCTGTGTGTCTGCCAATGAAGAGGGGGGGGGGGGTGTGTCTGTGTCAGGTCTCTGTGCCGTAGCTAAGGAAAATCAGAGGCTTTAAAAAAAAAAAAGAAGCCCAGTCTGTTTTCAGTGTACGCCAGCATATTACATCATAACGGCTTATTTGCCCCCTAATGCTGTTGTTTTGTGGGCTTTTTTTAAACTGTATTTACCTAAGGTGCACTGTAGGGATACTTTAAATTTCTCATGCCCTGGTCATGGTGAGGGGGCGAGCGGGCGTGACTGAAGGGCCCCTCTCTCTCTGACTGAAGGGGGCCCCTCTCTCTCTGACTGAAGGGGGCCCCTCTCTCTCTGACTGAAGGGCCCCTCTCTCTCTGACTGAAGGGCCCCTCTCTCTCTGACTGAAGGGGGCCCCTCTCTCTCTGACTGAAGGGGGCCCCTCTCTCTCTGACTGAAGGGGGCCCCTCTCTCTCTGACTGAAGGGCCCCTCTCTCTCTGACCGAAGGGCCCCTCTCTCTCTGACTGAAGGGCCCCACTCTCTCTGACTGAAGGGGGCCCCTCTCTCTCTGACTGAAGGGCCCCTCTCTCTCTGACTGAAGGGCCCCTCTCTCTCTGACTGAAGGGCCCCTCTCTCTCTGACTGAAGGGGGCCCCTCTCTCTCTGACTGAAGGGCCCGTCTCTCTCTGACTGAAGGGCCCGTCTCTCTCTGACTGAAGGGCCCCTCTCTCTCTGACTGAAGGGGGCCCCTCTCTCTCTGACTGAAGGGCCCCTCTCTCACTGACTGAAGGGCCCGTCTCTCTCCGGCGTGCTGCCGTCCGCGCCGCCACCATGTCACAGGAAAAAACACGATGCTAACTGTGGACTGAATCCGTTAAATGGGAGGATAATCTTCCTGTAATGTAATCCAAGGCACAGGCTACCAGTCACAGCTCCCGGAGAAGGATGAGAGAGCTGGGGGGGGGAGGAGCTGCTTGATTAATTAACCAATCAGGTGCTGCAGTCTGGGGAGAGGCGTCTGGGCCGAGCTCATTAAGCACTGCATGGTGCCTGTCCTCTGGGAGTCCTGCAGGGTAGACTTTTTGCGTGTGTGTGTGTGTGTGTGTGTGTGTGTGTGTGTGTATGTGTATGTGTGTGTGTGTGAGTGTATGTCTGTGTGTAGTGTGTGTGTGTGGTGTGTGTGCGAGTGCGTGTGTGTGTGTCTATGTGTAGTGTGTGTGCGAGTGTGTGTCTGTGTGTAGTGTGTGTGCGAAGTGTGTGCGTCGTGCGTCGTGTGTGTGTGTGCGAGTGTGTGTCTGTGTGTAGTGTGTGTGCGAAGTGTGTGTCTGTGTGCGCGTGAGTGCGTGTGTGTGTGTGTGTGTGTGTGTGTGTGTGTGTGTGTGTGCGTGCGTGTGTGCGTGCGTGCGTGTGTGTGTCGGTGTGTGAGATGAAGTGGCAGGAATCGGAGGTTTAATGGAGTGGCACCAGGATGTGTGAGGCACAGACGGACCGCCAACTCCATCTGTTGACACTGTAATCAGCTTTCATGACTGGAGAGGACCTCTCGGATTTTGCCACACACTGGTGCATGCTGTACGTGCTAGCATACAGAAATGCTAACATGCGTGTGTGCACAGTGTGCTCAATAAACCTATTACCTTCAAATGGTTAGATACTTAAAGTTTTTATACTTGAAGTGATTATATTTGATTAGCAGTTTTAGACAATGCAGTTCTGTGTGCTGTGCGGCACAATAGATATGTTTCCTTATTTAAATAATTCTACTAACTGAATTAATTGAAATTAACTGATTTGTTGTGTGCAGCGCATATTACCATTACCATATTACTGATTTAAGGGAAGAGTTGCAAAATGAAGCTTCTCTTGTTGCATAGTTAAAAAAAAAAAATATTTTCTTCACATTTTTATATTTAAGATCTTGGGCTGCAGCAAATCTCAGGATATAAATTGGAGGACGAAATACAGACATTGTGTTTCCCCAAAGCTGTTGCTCACTGAAAGAGATAGGGCATTGTTTGCTACTTATTAAGTGCCAAATTGTAGCCTGTTGTTTGCCGTTTGCCGTCTCACGATTTTCCGGGTAAATGTAGGCCTGCGGGAAAGGGCTCATTTTGAAAACGCCTCTGCTGTTGCTTGGGGAACGCACGCGGGAAGCCTTTGTAACCTGGAATCCGTTGAGATTGTTATCCCTTCCCTCGAACTGCTGACATTAGCATGTCATCCTTGCTCTGACTAAACGTATTTGCTCCCAAGGAAAGATATGAGAATCTTTGCCTGAGATGAAAGGGCTGGTGGCACTGATATCAAGTGATGTGACACTGGGTATCAGTTTAATTCCGCCTCTGACCGGTGTATCTCTTCTTTGTATCCTTGGATTGTCGGTCCTGAAGGCTGACAGAATCTCTTCTTTCGAAAGTCAGAAGAGAAGGTCTGTGTGCGTGTGCATGTGTATGTGTGTCTCTGAAATATACTTAAAATATGCCATTTAAAAATATACCATTTTTTAATTTAGTATACCTGAAGTATAATTAAAGTTTACATAACTGCACTCAAGTATACCATTTTTCTCAGAGGGAGAGCGGGAGTCTGGTGACTGTGCAGTACATACAGGAGAGGTTGTCTCGATCAAAAGCGTTCCCCAATGATCGCTCTTTGCCCAGCAGTTTATTTTGTTGATGAGACTTGTTTTCGGTAATGTGATTGGCTTTTGGTAATGAGACTTGCTTTTGGTAATGGGAATTGCTTTTGGTAATGGGAATTGCTTTTGGTAATGGGACTGGCTTTTGGTAATGAGACTTGCTTTAAGGTAATGGGACTGGCTTTTGGTAATGAGACTTGCTTTTGGTAATGCGACTTGCTTTTGGTAATGGGACTGGCTTTTGGTAATGAGGCTTGCTTTTGTTAATGGGACTGGCTTTTGATAATGAGACTTGCTTTTGGTAATGGGAATTGCTTTTGGTAATGAGACTTGCTTTTGGTAATGGGACTGGCTTTTGGTAATGAGCCTTGCTTTTGGTAATGGGACTTGCTTTTATTAATGAGACTTGCTTTTGTTAAATGGACTGGCCTTTGGTAATGAGCCTTGCTTTTGGTAATGGGACTTGCTTTTATTAATGAGACTTGCTTTTGTTAAATGGACTGGCCTTTGGTAATGAGACTTGCTTTTGGTAATGGGACTTACTTTTATTAATGAGACTTGCTTTTGTTAAATGGACTGGCCTTTGGTAATGAGACTTGCTTTTGGTAATGGGACTGGCTTTTGATGGAATGGAATTATGACTTAACCCAGGATGCCTCTGCACTGTTTAAGGGCCACTGCTCACTTTTTCCCATGTGGCCTGGAACTAGGCTCATTTCTCTGCCCAGCTCGCTGGCGCGACATATCCTCAAGGGCACTGGAGAAGCATTTACAGTGTCTTTTAAAAGCTAAATTTACTTGTTTCGAGTACTTAAATATCATACAACACATCGTCTCATATTTATATGGACTGCGTATCATTGCCTGGAGGTCACACCTTGAACGACAAAGGGGAAAAACTGCCGCTGTTTATGGTCTGCCCGGAAGATGAAAAGTAGCGCAACGTGGTGACTTCCTGTTCACAAGGTACCCGCATTAAATTTTTTAAAAAAGAGCTTTTCTCAGGCTGCTTTTGGAAGCGTCTAAGCGTGGTTTACAGCTAGCTGCTCCTTTTAAAGGGGCGGATTCGGCTTATTGACTGATGCTGCATTCACACGACAACTGCTTCTCACGTAGCTTAATACAGTAGCAGCCTCAAATGTCGTACGCAGGCGTGTGCGAGAGAAAATCGCAGGCAGGTGAGAAAATGGAGCATCCGAGGCATTCAAGCTGGAATATTCATGAAGCACCCGGCTCAGTTAATCAAAATGTAAATATTGAATAATTTTGAGTGCGGTTGCTAAATTTACATTTTCACCCCATTTCCCTCATGTAAAAAAAAAAACCACATATGCCTAGTTGTTCGGTATCAAATATATGCAGAAGCTACACAGCTGCACGCTACTGTTAGCCTCGAGGCATCATTGCAATACATGCAGAGCAGGGGGTTTGTGAACCATACAGCTCCGTCTACAGTTGATTTTATCACTTAAATGCTTTATCTTTGGATGAAATGTTTTTTTTTTTTAAATGGCACTCCTCCTGCCCTAGCTTTAAGCCATATAAGAATATATTTTGGTAAAAAAAAGAAAGAAAAGATTTTGGTAAGAAAAGAAAAAAAAAAAAAAAAAAGACAAACAACATGAAAGGGCCCCCGCTGAAGCTTCACGCTAATTTTGGGAATTATTTGGCTCTGTATTGCGCTCACGGTGGAGTGCTTCCCTCTTCCCCCGCTCTCTTTTGGTGTCGAAATCATCGTAGTTACGTTTATTAAAAATGGAGTCAAATGTTTGAAATGGGTCAGTGTCTCAGCTGTTCTGACCTCCACAGGGAGGTCATTCAACCATCGTGGGGCCAGAACAGACAGGAGACGTGTTCTGGAAGTGCAGGTGCGAAGAGGGGGAGGTGCTAGGCGTCCTGAGGTAGCAGAACGGAGGGATCTGGCTGGCATGTAGGGTTTGAAGTATGCAGTTTTAAAACATTGTACAGTTTGTGGAGTGCTATTTTGTGAATGCCACGCAGATATGATGAATCTCAACCCCACTGATGCTACGTTTCTTTTTTAAACAATGTTGCTACCCCATATTGTGTGTTCTCTGTTGTTCCTGTGCAGAACAAGGCTGCACCACAAGCAAATGCAGATGCGTATTTATACAGACTTTCTCCATCCGCAGTTCACAGCTTGAATAATGTTCCAAAGTTTGATCATTCTACTCCGGGTTCTAAATTTATCTATACTGTACGGCATTAATGAGATAAATATTTGTTGACTTTAAATAATTGAGTCATTGCAGGAATGAGCAGTATTTGAAGTGTGATTTGAGCGTTCACAAAAACAGTGCATCTGCTTCACATTCAGTTCACATTCTGGCACCGCACACACATTTGCAATGATATCACAAACCTCCCATTAGCCTTTGTCCACAGGTTGCTAGCTCATCATTTAAAAAAAAAAAAGCAGTTTATTTTGAGCCCTGATGCTGTGATCAGCAGGTAGGGTTCAAATCGTCTCTCTAATGGTATTTTCGGACTTTGGAGCCTTTATAATCTGACCGTGGCTGAGAAGCTGAGAGGCTGTGACACGGTATTGTGTCAGTGAGGAAATAGACCATCTCTCCAGCGCCTTCACAAGCCCAGGTGATAACAGCGGGAACTTAGCGAGAAAAAACACCTCGGATTAGCCTCTTCTCTCCCTCTCCTCTCCTCTCTCTCTCCTCTCCCTCTCCTCTCCCTCTCCTCTCCCTCTCTCTCCTCTCTCTCTTTTCCCCCTCTCCTCTCTCTCTCCTCTCCCTCTCCTCTCCCTCTCCTCTCCCTCTTTTCTCCCTCTCCTCTCTCTCTCCTCTCCCTCTCCTCTCCCTCTCCTCTCCCTCTTTTCTCCCTCTCCTCTCTCTCTCCTCTCCCTCTCCTCTCTCTCTCTTCTCCCTCTCCTCTCCCTCTCTCTCCCTCTTTTTCCCTCCTCTCTCTCTCCTCTCCCTCTCCTCTCTCTCTCCTCTCCCTCTCCTCTCCCTCTTTTCTCCCGCTGATGAATACAGTTATCACCAGCCTGAAGTTGGACTGAATAATTGCAGGGCGTGAGGGCCGTGAGCATGATTTTAGTTACCCCCCCACAGCCCCCGGCCCCTGCCCACCCCCCCAAACCACCCCCCCGGTTGTCCGCGTGGAAT
>NC_057934.1:69309853-69334853 GCF_018555375.3 Anguilla rostrata
CGGAGCTCAATTAGGTAGTGGAGCGGAAGCCTTGATTTGAAAGGGTGATATGGCGGGCGAGATGATTACGGTGGAGACCTGTGCACGACTGTGTTGCTCTGCGACTGTGTGTCTGTGAGGCTGTGCGGCTGTGCGACTGCGCGGCTGTGCGGCTGCGACTGTGCGGCTGTGCGCCTGTGCGACTGTGCGACTGTGCGCCTGTGCGACTGTGCGGCTGCGACTGTGCGGCTGTGCGACTGTGCGGCTGCGACTGTGCGGCTGTGCGACTGCGTGGCTGTGCGGCTGTGCGACTGTGCGGCTGTGCGACTGTGCGACTGTGCGACTGTGCGACTGTGCGGCTGCGACTGTGCGGCTGCGACTGTGCGACTGTGCGGCTGTGCGGATGTTCGGCTTTGCGACTGCGCGGCTGTGCGACTGCGCGGCTGTGCTGCTGTGCGGCTGTTCGACTGTGCGGCTGCGACTGTGCGCCTGTGTCTTGCGTCTCAGGCTCGAGGAGCAGGCCGTAAATGTGATCAGAGGGACTGTGATCATACGCTGCCATTGTCAGGGGCTCATCAGGACCGCCGTGCCTGTCAGGTTACACCTGGAGAGGCCGGCCAGACAACCGTTCCGCCCGTACTGCGCCGCCTGTGAGAGCGCACCTGGCTCCTGATTGGGGAGGTTCTCCTAAAGGTGTTCTGAGACTCTTCGAGAAGAAGTGTGCTCGTGTGTACGAGTATGTGTGTGCGCGTGCACGTGTGTGCGCGTAAGTGTGTAAGGGTGCACCGAGCAGACAACAGTCATAAAATGAGTTAAGCTGAGTACAGATCATCTCACTGTGTGGGTGGTAAATACTGCTGTTTTATTATAGGTACCTGCCTGAACAATAAGGGTCACCTTCCTGGTATACATTCCACAGTAATCATCGCATGCCTGTAGTTATAGCTCTTTCAGTCCACAGTCCGAGTTTCATTTAGGTGTTTACAAGGCATTTAATTATGATCAAAGATCCCTCATACTGTCGGATTCTCTGTGGAGCTTGGTAAAAGCAGAGGGAACAGTTTGTCCAGTGTCCTAGGTAGGCAAACTGTTTCAGTTTCAGTGACTTTGGAATGTTCCTTAAAGAAATACAGCGCATAAGTTGCAGACAAGCAGAGAAACGAAGAAAAGCATGAAAGCATGTCTTCTGTTGGGAAGGTGAAATCAAATGAAAGAATGCATGTCAAGTTGGGCTTCTGATCAGTTTTATTTTTAGATAAAAGATTTTTGAAATGAGGTTTTCCGTGCTTCTGTCCTTGCCTCATTAGTACCCACTGTGCATGTGCACGGATGTACACACAATTGCACTGTTCCTTTTCATCTGTATAATCGTATGTTATTTCGTAGGTGCACCGTTTACAATTTAATAAATCTTTTAAATATTTTTATTAGACAGTGCATGAAATAACTGATCAATGAAGTACCGAACCACTGTTTAATTTTGTTTTTAACATTGAACTTGTAGTCTATCAGTTTGAACAAAACTGGTTATGCCCTGTTTCATGAATTCATTTTCCGTGGACAAGTAGACAGTATAATTCTACTCATTTTTTTTTTTCCTCAGACAAGCAACAATAATGAAGAATCTATTCATTGTTCTTGGACACAGTCTAAGAAATAACACCTGCTAGTGTTTTTTTTATTTATTTATTTTTTACATCTCTCACAAAAACATTTGACTTTACACTACTGCCAAGTCGTTACATGCTTCCAACCTACGCCTACCTTCTGTGTTGGCACATTTAAAAATAAGCTGTTCACTTCAAGGGAGAACTTGGAATTAATAAAAACATAGCCTCTGGCTATGCTCGCTTGCTTCCAGGCAAGCTTGCAAATGCAGGAACCAGCACTCATCTGGTACTCCACCAATGGCAGTGCATGTGTTGGATTGGTGCCTCACGACAGGTTACAGTACTTAGTTTGCATCAGGCTATGAAAGCCTCAGAAAATACATGTGAATGGTAAATAGACTGCATTTATATAGCGCTTTTATCCAAAGCGCTTTACAATTGATGCCTCTCATTCGCCAGAGCAGTTAAGTGTTAGGTGTCTTGCTCAATGACACTTCGACACGCCCAGGGCGGGGTTTGAACCGGCAACCCTCCGACTGCCAGACAATCGGTCTTACCTCCTGAGCTATATCGCCCCATGTGGCTGAATGCCCTTTTGGTCAAATCTGTCTCCGGCTAACCGTTTGCTCTGTTACCAGAAAGTGACAGGTCCTTTCTGCTCAGTCTGAATGGTTCGTGTGGGCTCAAAACTGATCGATTATTTTATTGTTCATTTTAAAAATAATTGTTCTGCAACACAGGCCTGCTACTTGTGAAGTGTGCCGTATGTGTATTTAGACTCCTAAGTGCTGCATTTTTATTAGTTGTGCGCATGGGTGTGTGAGTGTGAGTGTGAGTGTGAGTGTGAGTGTGCGTGTGCGTGTGCGTGTCCGTGTGCGTGTGTGTGTGTGCATGCGTTCCGATGCACACGTCTACACACCGGTGTGCATGTGTTGCCAAGACATGTTTTCAACAAAAAATAACCTTAGGCCTACTAATCCTTTAATTGGTAAACATAACTATTTCCCTTATTCACTCCGACCATTGTGAAGGGAATGTAGCAATAGTACCATCATGACTAAAATTGTGCACATTGGTTTCTTTAGGGTAGCAATTACAAATTAATATTTGCTGTTTGATGTAAAACATAAATTGATTAATTTGTGTAACTGTGGTCATTCCTTTTTTCCAGTCCAGCCTATGAGGTGACTGTCATCTATTCCGCATTTACTTTGAGCTGCAAAAAATATTAAAAATGTATCATACAGTTGAATCTCTTAAGTGTCCTTTGTGCACCAGGTGGTTCTGCCACATTGAGTTTGGATCTCAACTGTTTACAAGATGTATTGTTGTGTTTCTGTGAGAGCGTGACTCAGAATGTGTTTTTTTAACAAAGACAGCTCAAGTGACGGAAGATGGTTCTATGCCGTTTGCAGAAAATTGCGTGAGAAATTTTGTACGGAATTTTTCCTCCACTTTCAAGTGTGTGGGTACACGATGGTGGTGGCGGTGCAATTGGGCCTTCCTAGTTCCCGACAAGTCAGTACTTGCACAGTAACAGAAAGCCTGTGTGTACGAAAGTCTGTCTGTGAAGTCTTCGATGTTTGATTCTGATTCAGGGCGAAGCCTTTGTGTTGTCCCCGCTGTAATGAGTAACATGGGTTTGGGGGATGTGCGCTTTGGTCTTCATAAATAAGAGAATGAGTTGAATATAACAGGGGCAGTGGAGTGTGATATTGAGTATAATACGAGACCTCTGCCAAAGCTTTTAGTAGAGGTCCTGTCTGCGGTATGATAAGATGTGTGCCAAATGGTGTATTATTGAGACAGACGGGAGAGTGAGAGTAGAAGTGAGAGTGGGAGGAGGGACGGGGGGACGGGTTGGGAGGGGGGGTTGTGTTCCAATAAATGAAGACTTGTGATGCTGGGAGGAAAGTCAACGTAACTGCAAATGTGGTTTAGAAGATACCCTCCTTTTCTGCATGCACCCCGTGTCCTGAGTTAAAAGTGACCCGTCCTTGTGGGGCTCCCTGTGCTAAAGCCTCTCCGTCGTATTTTAAACCCCAAAATCAATATTTTTTCATGTAGAAAAAAAACATTTCACTCATCTATGAATTGGTGAGTAACTGTTTTCCCACGTCACAGTCCAGAAAGGCTATATTCCTTGAGCCTATGACACTACAACACAGCACTAATTTTAAACTACAAAACGCACATAACTGTTTTTTTGTTTTATTTTTTTTGGCTGTAATAAATGTTTGGTGCTTAACTTTAATTACAGCCTTTGATTTTATAATGGCAGGGTTAAAAAAATAAGAGAAAATAATAAATAAAATAAAAAACCCTCCTGGGTTAGTGCTGTGAGTAAGTATTTGACCACTTCTGGATTTGCTCTGTTATTACGTATTTGTCACGCTGAATGTTTTCAGGTCTTTAGACAAAACGTAACATTACACAAAGGGAGTCTGATTAAATGCAATACACATTTAAAAGATTTTTATCATTTCATTTATTTAATGAACAAAAATGATCAAACACCCATGTGGAAAAATAATTTCCCCAGCAGACTGGTTGCACCACCTTCAGCAGCAATAACTGCAACCAAATGCTTCCTATAATTTGATATCATTTTTTCACATCACTGTGGAGAATTTTATTTTGAGACTCTTTTCACATATAGTTTTAGCTACTCTTCCTGCAGAACAGCTTTAATTCAGACAAATGAGTAGGTTTTTTTTAGCATGAACTGCTCGTCCTGCCACGTCATCTCTGTGGGTTTAAGTCAGGACTTTGACTAGGATACTCCAACACGTATATTTGGTTTCTTTTCATCCATACTATGAATCCCATTATTGCCCAGTCTCTTTCTTATTGTGGAGTCATAACACTGACCTTAGCTGAGGACAGAGAGGCCTGCAGTTCTTTGGATGTTTTTCTGGGATCATTTGTGAGTTGTTGGAGAAATTATAGCAGGCCGGCCACTTCTGGGAAGATTCACCACAGTTGCAAGTGTTCTCCATTTAAAGATAATGGCTCTCGCTGAGTTTTAGTGAAATCCCAGAGCCTTATAAATGACTTTGTAACCCTTTCCAGACAACATATGATATATTTCAACAACTTTTTTTCCTCAACTCTTCTGGAATTTCCATTGATGGTGGCTTAAGTGTGCTTGTAGAAACTTTGTGGTGACTGCTTCCCTCTGATTGTAAGGTTCAGTATGAGTAAGGTTTAGATTCAACAGGGCTGGCTGCAATCAAGCCTGGCTGTGTTCAATCAATTCAATTCAATTTTGTTAACTGGTTGATTGAAGTCTAAATTGCCCCTAGGTTTGTGAGTGCGTGAGTGAATGATGTGTGTGTGTCTACCCTGCGATGGACTGGTGAATTGTCCAGGATGTATTCCTGCCTCTCGCCCAATGCATTCTGGGATAGGCTTCAGCACTCCTCCGTGACCCTGACCAGAATAAACAGGTTAGATGTTGGATGGATGGATGGTTGATTGAGTAACTAAGGGGGACCATTACATTTTCATGTGGGTGATAGGGGTGTTTGGTAACTTTTTTCATTACGTGAAATGAAATAATAATTTTGTAATAAAAATGTGTTTTGTGTTTACTCAGTTTCCCTTTGTCTAATATTAGATTTTGTCCAACGATCTTATTCCATTCAGCGTGACGAATATGCAGTAATGGAGGGCGTCAGGAAGGGCAAAAATACTTTTTCAGGGCTCTGTATAGGAGGTCAATGTTTAACTTATGCTAATGGTAGGGTCACCTCCTTTGCAGGAATTTAATTTCGGGGGTTTTTTGCTGCTGTTAAACCACAAAATGTGTCCTTTTTGACCCTGGGGACAGCAGGAGGGTTTAATATATGCTATATTCTGTTGAGAAAACTGCAGGTTATTTTTTTCCCTTTGTATGTCTGTTCGTCTATCTTATTTGTTTCAGCCATTAAAACCTGCAGAATGCAGCGGGCATCATTAAAATGATGGATAGAAAAGGGCATTGTCGCAGTTGATTTTGTTTTTTGGAGGAAGTGCTGTCTATCCTCGCTCTATAGCAGGCCGGACGGAGAGGCAGGCGACACAGAGCACGTCACTTTTCATTTTCCTCTCGGGGGAAACTGTGGGTAACCACTCTCCGCTGCTTTTTATGGCAGTGTGAATCTCTACCACAGTAATCCACATTGACATTGATGTGATTATTTCCCGTGGAGAAACACTGTGGAGGACGTTGACTGAAAATGCATAAGTTAGACGAATAAAATCAAATTTAGCAAAAAAATAAATAATGACACCATATATATATACAGTGCTCTCCAAAAGCATGAGATTCGGGTTGTTTTTGTTACGTACTTAAGGCATTTCTGTTTGTCATCGCAAGATGAATGTGAGACAAAATAGAATTCAGTCAGCTTTCTTTCCTGGTATTTACACGCGTTTATGTTTTTCCATATTACATAAACAGCTATTTTCAGCTATGCAAAAGTGAGTTAACGCATGAACTTAAAAGATATTTGTTAGCATAGCCCTTAAATGCAATAGCTGCATCACGTCTACGATCTATTGACATCGCCAGTCGTTTGGTTTCTTCTTTGGAAATGCCGTTCCAGGCCTTTACCGTGTATGTGTATATATTCTGTGCCCTCCTTAATCATTGGGACAAATTAATTTGGCCCTGCAATTTTACAATTTTAGATTTGTAATCAAACAATTGACATAAAGGTGGGTAACGTGTAGATTCTCAGCTTTTATTTTGGTACTTTCACCATGTAGAAATTACAGCACTTTTTATACGCAGCCCTCCCCCCCCCCCCCACACCCACCCCACCCCCAATTCCAGGCACCCTAATGTTTGGGCATAATATTTGGGACATATTAATGTTATGTAAATGAAAGTCATGCTTACTGTAATACTTTTTCTTTTTTTGCATGCAATGACTACTTGAGGTCGGTGAGCCATAGACATTATCTGATGCCGGTGATGAGTATCTCCTCTGGCAGTGCTCTGTCAAGCCTGTAGTGCAGCCTCGTTCAGCTCCTGCTCGTTTCAGGGGCTAGTTGCCTCAAGTTTTTATTTTTATTTTTATTTTTATAAGAGGCATGCTCAATTAGATTCAGATCTGATGACTGGCTTGGCTCATCAAGATTTTTTTTCCAGTTTTTGGCTTTGAAAAGCTCCTTTGTTGCTCTAGCGGTATGTTTGGGATCATTGTCTTATGGTTGGATGAAGCGTCGGCCAATTAGTTTTGAGGCTTTTTCTTGAACCTGAGCAGATAAGATCTTGCTGTGCACTTCATGAATACATTCGGCTGCTTCGGCTGTCGGCAGTTACATCATTACTGAAGACAGGTGAGCCAGTACCTGTGGCAGGCATACATGCCCGAATCATAACCCCCCCACCACCGTGTTTCACCAGTGCTCTCTTTCCTCTTATTGATGTTTCGAACAGTTGATTTTGGTTATCCTCAGGTTTTACCGAAACACCAAAAAAAAAAAAAACTGTGCAACTGTTTATGGAAACGCCACTTTATAAGACTTGAACATATACCTAAAAAAATACATTAACGACATAAAAAAAATTACAGCAGCAGCAGCAAAAGAAACCAGACCAAAGTAAATTTTGGGAGAGTATAAATAATCCAGAACTGACCTGACAGCCCAACTGCAGGAGTGGAGCTGTGGATTTTAGCAAGCAGCGCCTCCACACAGTGCTGTATCTCTGATGAGACGCTGAAGCACAGAGTCCTGAAGAAGAGGGGGGGACAGGGCTGCTACAACTTTTCAGTCTGGCTGAATTGTGGGCTGCGGTCTTGACGTTTGGAGCGACGGGCTATTAACGCCCGGAGTGGGGACGAACTCGTTTTGGCTGAACGCAGAGGCGTTTGCGTGCGCACCTGCGGATGCGTTTACGTAAAACGAGTTCAAGACTCGCGACTTGTGTAAGTCGCGAGTCTTGTGTAAGTCGCTCTGGATAAGAGCGTCTGCTAAATGCCTGTAATGTGATGTAATGTAACGACTTCCTCAAAGAGGAGTATGTCTTAAGAAAATTGGATACCATCCTGAATGAGAGAAATTTCGTATTGACACGTGGCAAAATATTAAACGAAAAACCGAACTAAAAACACAAAATGGCTGACTTATTTAAAGATTTCGGCAATGGCCTTTAATGCAACCTGCCAGAACTCGTTATGCAGACTGTGGAAATAGGGTTGCCGGCTGTAGGGTTTTTGGAGCAGAATTAAAATTGACAAGAAAATAACTGACTTCTTCATTGAGAGGTGTAGGCCGAGGCAGTTTTACGCTAACTTTGCGCAATACTGCATCACTGTACTGGCTGTGTCATTGAAATGGCCTACAGTCCTTGCCTTTGCCCTTCCTGAAATTGAGCAAAATTCTTACTATAGCTTTTGCTCATGGAACATTGTGTCCAGACTGCCTATGCCAGGCAGTAGAAAATAAAGATGGTGGTATTTTTAAAAAAAAGATATAGATCTCAGAGAGCATATCTCACACTCCTTGGAAATGAAACACCGGGACACTACATGCTAGCGCATGCTCTGTTCCATGAAGTCAGCAGGCTACTTGGCCATGAAGGGCCAAACAAAGGTCTCTACAGGAATGGAAGATTTTTTAAATTGGCCATTACACCAATTTGTCTTTGAATCCACCTAAAAACAATGATGCCTTTGAGACTGGCCGACACAGGGAAAAGTCTGTATTCACCTGGCGGGGTGAAAGAAGTCAAAACAGAGGACCCCTTCACCAAAAATGGTTGCCTTCCCACAGCAACATTAATTCGTACTTCGACAGGACATGCAAAAGTGCTCATCCTTCCTGGAGAGGATGCTAACTGTGCCGTGCTGGCAACAGTGGTGGCAACGGGTGGCAGTGTAGTGTGTAGTGTAATGGGTAAGGAGTTGGTCTTGTAACCTGAAGGTTGCAGGTTCAAGTCCTCACTAGGACACTGCCATTGTACCCTTGAGCAAGGTACTTAACCTGCATTGCTTTAGTATATATCCAGCTGTATAAATGGATACAATGTAAAATGCTATGTAAAAAGTTGTGTAAGTCGCTCTGGATAAGAGCGTCTGCTAAAATGCCTATAATGTAATGTAATGTGACGCAGTTTATGGCGCCCTGCAACGGCCTGAGGGAGGCAGTGGGAATGATACATTCACACATTATTTGCGTACGCTCACACTTAAACACAAAAAACAGGACCCGCTCACACCTTACGCCTGAGGTCCCAAATCTAACCTCCTGCTCGCCATGGTAACTGCTCTATTTATATATCCTTTCATGTACGCTGAAAAGTTCACTTGGATATTTTTTTTTTTGCTATTTGAATAGTTTGTCGTGTCTTGCCATTTTAAATTATTAACCAAAATCATTGTTTTTTTTTTGTGATACTTTTCTTGGTTTATGAGTATCCTGTCGGAAAGCACATAATGTTGTGTTTGAGTCATACCGTTTTTTTATAACATTTAATGGAAAAATTCATCAAGAGTGAGAAAAATAGAGAAGTATAGAGGTAGATTTAAACAGGAATAGAAATTAAAAATAGCTGTTCTAGACTCCAGCTGTACTGGTTCAAAATTATACTCTACCGTGTGCAACTTCAGCGAGAATTGAGACATTTTGCTTCTCCCCCAGTCATCAGTGTCATGTTTTTTTTCTTTATGCGTTAATCTACAAGCTCATGATGTTCTTCATGATGTCTAATTTTTTGCAACCAACCAAGAAACCATGTTTCTACTATTAAGTATTTTTATTATATCTGTGCTTTTCAGTTTCTTGCATTTTTATTTTATAGTGTGTGGCACAATTTTGAATCAATTGGTTGATTATTTCAAAAGTAAAATAAATAAAACAAAATATTATAGTGCTTGTCCAAAGCAGAACCACAACGCACACTAATCGCAGTTTACTCATATTTTTGTTGTTCTTGTCACTCTTCGTAGCACAGAACTGTCCTTATATTTTAAGCGATTCTGGCCATGCATGACCACAAGAATGTCTCTGTGGGTCTGCTTTTAAAAGGCAAAGAGCAAGTAAATTAGTCCTTAGTTGTAAATTTGCTCACAGTACTTTTTTTGCAGTTCTTTTGCATTACTTGATGATGCGTGACGTTCCTGCATTGAGAATGTGGTCTGTAGAGTAGCAGCAGTTGTACCCAAATTGGATTTGTAGCAGAAAGACATCACTGTATACACATTTACATACTCGTGGTGTCGGTATAGTATTAGTCCTTGTGGTTCCAGGAAGGGCCAGTGGGGTTCCAGAAAGGGCCGGTGTGGGTGCACACACCTGATTCTTCTAATCAAACATTAGAGTCATTGCTAAGCACCTTGATTAGTAGAATCAGGATCAGGTGTGTGCACCCACACTGGCCCTTCCTGGATAACACTGGGGACCCCAGCTCTAAAACATGAAAAGCACGTAATTAAGAAAAATTAACAGCTTGTTAAAATTCTGGGATTGCTGTTGAGGTTGGAATGGAAACCAGCATACACAGGGGTCCCCCAGGACCAAGTTTGAGAACCACTGCCTTAGAAGACAAAGAAGAAGAAGAAGGAAAATGCTAGTGTTCTTCAGTATACTATACTGACTGTTTTAGCTAATGCACTTATTTATTTTAACACTAGGAGAGGAATGCATTTGCGCGGCATTGAGTTCCAGGTTCTGACATCTCAAAGAGCTGCCTTTGAAAGTGAGAGGTTCTGATCTGTGCTGAGAATAGAGGCTTCAGAAGAGGAGAGGGGGAATCAAAGATTGCACAGATCCAATTCTGCACAAAGCAGGAGAAAGGGGGGGTTTGGGGGGTTCGTGGGGGAGGATTCAGGGGGAAGGGTGGTCTTAATTTGAAGGCACAGAGAAAGGTTTTTTTTTTTTAAATGCTGAAATAGAATAGGATGTTTTAATGTGCTTGTCAGGCACGTTGAAGAGGAAATAATGCGCGAAGGGCGAGCGACAGAGCCTGTCAGTCCTGATAGACCTTGTTCTCACGGTGCTGTCCTAGCGTAAGCAGGGAATGTGGGAAACTCAGTCAGTCTTCCTCCTAATTAATATGCGGAAATGAACAGCGATGGGCGGAGTGCATTGTGAGCTGTGTGAAATCATTCACCTGACAGGTCAGAAGGGAGTGCTTGATGCTGAAGTGGTGCACTGCCCCCCCCCCCCACACCCCACATCGGATCTTACAGGGAGAACAACGCGTTGAGTAAGGAGACACACACAAAGCCAAGTGAAAGTAAGACTGGATTAATGATCTTTTTTATTTGAGAGCTAATCATAAGGCCTAAGCTGTATTTGTCAGAGCGTATTTCCCTTTCACTGCCTCAGTTAGCAGTTGTAATAATGCATTTAAAAAAAATTAATTTGTTTATGTTCTCTGTGTAGGCTCAGGCCACGTGTGAAAATGCTTGGTTTCATTTCCTTTACTCTGTCACGCATTGTTTTCCAGTGTTTGTGAATCGCTAATTAGCAAAAAGCCTCATTGAGTAAATCAGAGTCATTTTCTGGCAGCTCAATGAGCTGGTATATGCACCTTGAAAGGAAGCAGTTTCCCGCTGAGATTATATTCAGTCGATTTGACTTTTTATCGGAGGTAAATGGGTGTTCACACAAAGACACATGGCACATGGATGGAGTCGGATTGCATAATCATATTTCCTCACGCGGATAATAGCTGAACATATTTCTGAAAAAAATTTTTTTTTAAATAAGTATAAGAGATAAGTATGCCTGGCAGGCCCGGTTAAGTCTGAGACGGGTGTGAAACAAAGGATAACAATAGGGCTGCCTCTAAACAATTAAAAACAAGAACGTGCCTTTTATATCAGAGAAGCTTTGTGAAAATGTCCCCAGTGCAGGTGGGTTGCCTGCAGTTAACAACAGGAAATGCAACAGAGTGACGTGGAGCTTGGTGTGAGTGTCACCTCAGCGTGCTTTACGCCCGTTCACAGAGAGGACCCCCCCCCCCGTTGGATGTTTCCATGGTGTTTTTGCAATGTAGTCACAGAGGCCGTAGTGCTGCATCCATTTTATCAAATGGATGTATTTATGTGCTGTGTCCAGTGGGTGGTGAGGAATGCAGATTTTCACTTAATTTACCTTATTTACCTCACTTTACCTCTCATTTACCTTATTTACCTCACTTTACCTCACATTTACCTCACTTTACTTCACATTTACCTTATTTACCTCACTTTACCTCACATTTAACTTATTTACCTCACTTTACCTCACATTTGTCTTATTTACCTCACTTTACCTCACATATACCTTATTTACCTCACTTTACCTCACATTTGTCTTATTTACCTCACTTTACCTCACATTGACCCTATTTACCTCACTGTGCCTCACGATTATCTTATTTACCTCACTTTATCTCACATTTACTGCATTTACCTCACTTTACCTCTCATTTACCTTATGTACCTCACTTTACCTCTCATTTACCTTATTTACCTCACTTTACCTCACATTTATCTTATTTACCTCACTACTCTTACCTCCCTTTATTTATTTACCTCACTTTACCTCACATTTACCTTATTTACCTCACTTTACCTCACATTTATCTTATTTACCTCACTTTACCTCACATTTATCTTATTTACCTCACTTTACCTCACATTTACCTTATTTACCTCACTTTACCTCTCATTTACCTTATTTACCTCACTTTACCTCACATTTACCTTATTTACCTCACTTTATCTCATATTCACTGCATTTACCCCACTTTACCTCTCATTTACCTTATGTACCTCACTTTACCTTTCATAGCTCAGGAGGTAAGACCGATTGTCTGGCAGTCGGAGGGTTGCCGGTTCAAACCCCGCCCTGGGCATGTCGAAGTGTCATTGAGCAAGACACCTAACCCCTAACCCCTAACTGCTCTGGCGAATGAGAGGCATCAATTGTAAAGCGCTTTGGATAAAAGCGCTATATAAATGCAGTCCATTTACCATTTACCATTTACCTTATTTACCTCACTTTATCTCACATTTATCTTATTTACCTCACTTTACCTGTACCTTGTTTAATCTCTGCCCTCTGCCGCAAGGCTAGAACTGATCGAACGTCTGAAAAGGAAGTGCTGTGCGGGTCTAGGGATGACAGCCACTCATTTGTAAGGGAGGTAGAGGAACACTGAGTAATGTCATAATCCTTGAGAAGAACCTCCTCTGAAAAGTGAATAAACTTTTAAAAAAAAAAAAAAAGTCTGGCACAATGGTAAAAAGGCCAAGGCACTCTGTCTCCAGGGTGAACAATGGATAAAAAGCCTTCATTGGATGAGCTGGAACAAGGCGAAAAAAAAAATACCAACACGTATCGACACTAGGTCTTCATCACGGTCGTAAACAACAACAACAGGTGGCATCCAACATGGATAAGCCACACCTAATGCATTCCACACGTGTCTTACTGATATAATGCACACGATATACATAATAGAGGAGGGCTACAGAGAACTCACAACAAGACTAGAACTACTTATAAAATGTAATTAAGCTGTCGCTTCATAATCCATATCTTAATTGCAAACGGTGTTGCTGTAAGAAAGAGATTGTAGAAGCGCATTTAACGTCAGACATAATTGAAAGTACTGAGAGGTGTTATCTGCGCGCGTGTGTGTGTGTGTGTATATGCGTGTGTGTGTGTGTGTACCCGTACGTGAGTTTTTGGTCTGTGTGTGTGTGTTCTCGCAATCATATTAGTATTCCCTCAAGTTCATCGTTTATAAAGTGGCAGCAAAGTCAATTCCCCTCTCTCTCTCCCTCCCTCCCTCCCTCTCTCTCTGCGGCCTTGTCTGCCATTGTCAGGCTGAAAATATGTTTCAGTTCATGAATATGCAGACGGGGCCGCCGGCGTGCCGCGATGGTGGCGGTTCCTGTTCCGGCTCCGCTTTGCCGCAGCTCGCGGCTCCCCCCTCCCCCCCCTTCCCCCCCCCCCCCACGCTCTCCGCTCCCCCCTCATGTTCGTCCCGCGGCTCGGCGCTTTCGGTTGGAGTGGCAGCGCCCGAAAAGCAGAGACGCGCAGAGGTGAGGAGACGCGCAGAGGTGAGGAGACGCGCGGGCGTGAGGCTCTGCCTGCCGTCTCCCCTCTCAGGGCCGAAGTGGGACTGCAGCCGGTCCCACGCAGGTCTGAGCGGATGTGGGTCACAGCTGCCTCTGAGTGGGGGGGGGAGGAGAGGGGAGGGGGAGAGGGGGGAGTGGGCGGGGGGATTTGGCTCAATATGCTGATTTACAAAGGAAAAGTTCCATATAAATGCAATCATTTATCTATTTATTTATAAAGAAATCTTAAATGATGAGATCATCAAATTGTTTATGGGGAAAATTGGGAAAAGGAGGGAAGCAGCGATTAAAGGACTCATAAGTATAAGACTTATTAAGACCTCCTTGTGTCTTAATGAAGTACCACTCAACGGGCCTTCCGTTCCTCCTGTTAGTCCCCCCGCCATTGTGCGACCGGGACGCGAGCGCTCCAGTCTGCATGAGCGAACCCAGATACAGGCCTGAGTGAGCGAACCCAGATACAGGCCTGAGTGAGCGAACCCAGATACAGGCCTGAGTGAGCGAACCCAGATACAGGCCTGAGTGAGCGAACCCAGATACAGGCCTGAATGAGCGAACCCAGATACAGGCCTGAGTGAGCGAACCCAGAACCCAGATACAGGCCTGAGTGAGCGAACCCAGATACAGGCCTGAGTGAGCGAACCCAGATACAGGCCTGGATGAGCGAACCCAGATACAGGCCCTGATGAGCGAACCCAGATACAGGCCTGATGAGCGAACCCAGATACAGGCCTGAGTGAGCGAACCCAGATACAGGCCTGAGTGAGCGAACCCAGATACGCCTGATGGGCCCGATAAGGCTGATGGCGAACCCAGATACAGGCCTGAGTGAGCGAACCCAGATACAGGCCTGAGTGAGCGAACCCAGATACAGGCCTGAATGAGCGAACCCAGATACAGGCCTGAGTGAGCGAACCCAGATACAGGCCTGAATGAGCGAACCCAGATACAGGCCTGAATGAGCGAACCCAGATACAGGCCTGAATGAGCGAACCCAGATACAGGCCTGAATGAGCGAGCCCAGACACAGGCCTGAATGAGCGAACCCAGATACAGGCCTGAGTGAGCGAACCCAGATACAGGCCTGAATGAGCGAACCCAGATACAGGCCTGAATGAGCGAACCCAGATACAGGCCTGAGTGAGCAAACCCAGATACAGGCCTGAATGAGCGAACCCAGACACAGGC
This sequence comes from Anguilla rostrata, assembly GCF_018555375.3. Taxonomy (NCBI): domain Eukaryota; kingdom Metazoa; phylum Chordata; class Actinopteri; order Anguilliformes; family Anguillidae; genus Anguilla; species Anguilla rostrata. The sequence continues at coordinate 69,324,699 of NC_057934.1, forward strand.
CTTAATGAGCGAGCCCAGATACAGGCCTGAATGAGCGAGCCCAGATACAGGCGCGAACCCTCTGCTCCCATGCATCCCTTAGGACGGGAAGAGCTCTTGCTCTTGTGTTGTATGTTCTCCTCCTAAGGACTGAACAAATGGCCCCTCTACAGTTAATGGAGAACTCAAGGGCTTCGTACTTGCTCTTGTGAAAAAAGAAAAGCATTCATTCTGAGTAGCGTGGAATGGATGTTTACTGGGTAAGAGCCTCGTAGCGTAAACTGTAAAAAAGGTGGGGGGGGGGGATACTAATCATTTCAAGATTAAGTTTATTCTGTAGACGTGTGTGTTTCAGGGATGGCATAGCGAGAGAGCAGTGTGTTCTGCGCTTTATCTACTCTCCTGCGACGGCGTCTCTGCCTGGCCGGCTGCCTCGGCTCGGTCCCGCAGGCGCCCCCTCGCTCCCTCCCGCTCCCTCCCACTCCCTCCCGCCCCCTCCCGCTCTCGCGCCCCCCCATGCTCGGCAGATATGGATTTCAGTCGCGCTGCCAAGTGATGAATTTACCTGATCAGCCTGAGCGCACGTACGCGGCTTAGCAAGTGTGGGGTTTTTCATGCGGCGCGTGAGAACATGGTGAGGCTGGTAGGGCGGGGCAGGGGGGGTGTGGCGGGGGGAGGGAGGTGGGGGGGGGGGGGGGGAGGGGGGGGGGAGGGGGGTGAGGGATGAGGGATGAGGATGAGGATGAGGGGTGAGGGTGAGGGTGAGGGTGAGGGTGAGGGTGAGGGGTGAGGGTGAGGGTGAGGGATGAAGGATGAAGGATGAGGGGGAACCCGCATGATGGCTGACTCTGGACCAATGAAGAGATGAGAAGCTCAGTCGCGCGAACGCTCAGGACGATATGGAGATTGGAACCGGAGCATGACGCGCATCCTAATTAAAGCTGCTCCGTGAGGGGGGGGGATTTGGGGGGGGGGCTAAAACGCACAGTGTGAAATGGTGTAATGCAGCCAGAGAGAGAGAGCCGGCTTCGCTCTGCCCCTCCCTGGAGCCAGACTGCAGCAGGCGGCGGCGGCGGCGGCGGCGTCATCATCCCCTGTCCTGATTCTGCCATGTTCCCGGGCTCGGGGTCGGAGGTCAGAGCATGCCTAATTCACTTCCAGCTCACTTCCAGCTCACTTCTTGCTGCTGCGGCGGCGGTGGCACCTGCCAGGACGGCGTGTGCATTGATGAAGCACCACGGTATCGACCAGACGGCGGAGTCGATATCCACCGCAAACAACGGGCTCGCTCCTGATGAGAGGCCAGGGGGCTCATGGGAGCCCTCGCGGTAATGCGCATAATCTGCGATCACTTACTCCGACGATCACTTACTCCAACGATCACTTACTCCGACGATCACTTACTCCAACGATCACTTACTCCAACGAGCACTTACTCCAACGAGCAGTTCCTTTAAGTGAAGCGCGGTGCTGTACGGGCTGCGTGTGCACGGAGCAGGCTGCAGCAAGGGTGGCAGGGTAGCTGCTACCCCCCCCCCCCCCCCCCCCCCAGAGGACCGTTAATATTTGTGCCTTATTCATTAGAATTAATTGTGTTGGTCATGTGTTCCACGCTTGTTTATAAACGGAACGGTTTTCGAAGCGCGTTTTTGAATTCCATTGTGATCTCACTTAATTGCCCTAATTCTTAGAATTCTTTGTTTATTGTTTATGCAGTATGTTACTTTACACATTGTCTGATAACGCTTGTTTATTTTACCCATTAATGTCTGGCCTCAGCTACAGTACATTCCAAACCGCTATTATTTTTTATTAATAACTGACGCACAGTGTAACACTGCACACGTTCCCTTGCACTGGCTGTGCAGTGTATTACAGTACGGGTTTGCCATGATGGTAGCGAGTATTATATCATCTCCATTTGGCTCTTCAGATCCAAACCAAATAAAAAAAATAAATAATAAATAAATAAATAAATGTTATGATGTGTAGCAGTGGTGTAATCATGTGACCAGTTCTCACTACTTGATCTCCACCCAAGTCCTGTTCACCAAGGCCTCAAAGCCAATCCCAGAGGGGGGTCATTGTCGTCTGTAGCAAACCAAGCGGCTGGCTGTATTACAGCTAGTTTTTTTTAAATTAGAAAGTCGTTAAAGTTAGTTTTAGCGATTGCTTTACTAACCAGCCAATAAGGATACAATAAGTCCTCCATTAAAAAAAAGATATACTGTCATTAGATCTCTCTCTGAAACATTGCAGTCAGGTCTTCTGTGAGAGCACCTCTCTCATTGTGTGATGCACTGGGATGACTCATTGTGGTGCTCATCTGGGAAACAGGGCAAGCGTGCGCATTTACAACGTGGACAAGTGATCCACTCGGAACAGGGGTGCGTTATCAGGGCTATCATCACAAGCATCATCATCATCGGTTTCTCACTGGGTGTGCAGGAGAGGTGGTTATTACACAGAAGCGCTATACCAGTATAGCCTAATAAGCACTAGAGGAACCGTGTGGCAAACGCAGTGAACCCTGAAGCTCAAATGGGCCACCGTATCCCAGATCTGTTATTCTGTGGTGAGCAACAGAAGTGGAGTTAATGTAGGTCTGCCAGGAAATGGACCTTGGTCAGAGTAAATTTTGATAATTTTTTTCTTTAGTGTCTATTAAGTTGTCCAGCGTTTATATTATAATAATAATAATAATAATAATACCTTTGTGTTTGTGTGTAACGAACAAAGACTTCACCTTTGCTTCATCTCGCTGGTGTTTCTGTGGTGAAGGGGGCAGAGCAGGGGGCTGAGGCACTGCAGGATTTAAGTGGTGACTGTTTGGTGTGGGGAGCCACAGGTGAGGCGATCTCCGATGGCAAGAAGTGTGGAGCCTGGATAAGAAATGCAAATGATGTTATTTTCTCTCTCTGAAACGCGGGTGCATAAGCGATGAGCGTCGCCTACCTGCTCCCTCAGCTGAACCGTAAACGGCGGAGAGACTGCCCTGCTTGCACCGCCAGCCCCCACTCAGCTCACAGGTCCCTGGCTGCCCCCCCCTAATCCCCCCCCCCCTGCCCAGGGGGAATTCAGGAGAGTCCTCACCTGACTGGCACCTGGCAAGGAATTCTGCTGTACTCAGACTGAGACCCCCCCCCCCCTGGGAAATTCAGCTTACTCTGACCCCCCCCCTGGAAATTCAGCTTACTCTGACCCCCCAACCTCCCCCCCCCCCCAAAAACCTCGGCTCACACACAGAGAGTCTATTTGCAAAAGGAGAATTATACAGGAGTAAGCGCAGTCTTTGGCATTTATGAGTCATACCTGACTTTGAGGACCAGGTTGCCCCCCCCCCCCAACACACACACCCACCCCCACCTCCCACCCCTCCCTGGGGATGGTAGAACAGGTCGGATGAAGGATTGGGATGGAGGAGGTGGGGAGGAGGAGGAGGAGGAGGAGGAAGGATGAGAAGTGCGAGCGGGCGGTGGAATGGTGAATGAAGCGGTGCGGGGTCGGCAGTTTTCCTGGGCCTCTGGTTAATCAGCACGGGATCGTCTGCACGCACGTCGGGAGTCACCTCCCCGCGCTCTGATTGGACCTTATTTCAGCCGCTGACGTGCGGGCGCCGGGCGGGCAGGCGGACGGGCGGGCGGAGTGGCGGGCTTGGCGGTTAAGTCAGGTCGCGGTCGCGAACGCCAAAGCGTGTGCTCGGAAGGGAAGGAAGCTCCCCCCCCCCCCCCCCCCCCCCCACTTCAACGCGCTCTCGCCTTCTTCTCCTTCATAATCCATGATTCATAACCGAGTGAAAGGCCTGTGGATGGAGCCGCTTGATTTAAAGGACTTACTCTTTATAGCGGGGTTAATGGCGGGAGGTGTAATTTGTGGAGGCGTGAGAGCCGGGCAGAAACCGGGTGCAGTCCCCCCCTCGCCCCCCCCCCCACCCCCCGGCACTCGGTAAATAATAACTGCCGCAGGAATTCATTCCGCCATCTTTTTTTATTATTATTATTATTTTTTTTTTTTAACGGACATCTGAGTCAGCGTGACAGTCGGTTGTTGCGGTCGTCCCGGCCAATCGGCGGCCGGCGTTTGTGCGGCATGCGCTACGTTCTAGCGCCGCGATTGGTGGAGAGACACGGGGGGGGGGGGGGGGGGGGGGGCGGCCGCACCAGCGGCTTGGCGTCCCTTGCTGGCCACAGTGGCAAAGGCACTGGGGGCCTCTCATAGGACCCGAAATTACAGTATGAGCAATACAATCACGAACATCTACTGGGATGTTAACTGCATGGAGATCCCGTTGCCGTGCGCTGTGTGTGTTAACTGCATGGAGATCCCGTTGCCGTGCGCTGTGTGTGTTAACTGCATGGAGATCCGTTGCCGTGCGCGCGTGTGTGTTAACTGCATGGAGATCCCGTTGCCGTGCGCTGTGTGTTAACTGCATGGAGATCCCGTTGCCGTGCGCTGTGTGTGTTAACTGCATGGAGATCCCGTTGCCGTGCGCTGTGTGTGTTAACTGCATGGAGATCCCGTTGCCGTGCGCTGTGTGTGTTAACTGCATGGAGATCCCGTTGCCGTGCGCTGTGTGTGTTAACTGCATGGAGATCCCGTTGCCGTGCGCTGTGTGTGTGTGTGTGTCGAGTTCTGCCGCCTTCTTTTTATTTCCGTCTGTTTTGTGATTCGGCTCAAAGCGTGACATTTGCTACGGGAGTCACCGTAGCGGTTGATATCCGCCGCTGACCCCTACTCGCTGTCGCCGGGACCTGCCTAATTTGCTGGGTGAAGGCGGTAACGTTGTTCGGGGTCAGGCGCGCTCGCGGGGTCGCGGGTAATTGGAACGGAGAGCGAGGGTGAAAAAAAAATGTCACGATAATTTCCCCTCCCCTCCTGTCCTCTCCTCGTAACGTTTGCCGCGCTTGCCGTTCTGTGCCGAGGGTTGGGGAAGACTGCGGTGTGCCGGGGAAGACTGTGGTGTGCCGGGGAAGACTGCGGTGTGCCGGGGAATTTGAATGACACAAAAGCAATTTTAAGCCGGTGATTCGGAGGAGAGGAGGTGCAGAGCCCAGGCCTGCTCGGCACCGCGGCTGATAACGAGCGGAAAGTGGGTCAGAGAGGGAGGTCAGCGGCACACCGGCCTCCCCGTGAAGGGCTCTAACGCTTCAGGTGCCTGCGTCTCATCTTCCTCTCTGTCCCTCTTCCTCTTCCTCTATGTCCCTTCCTCTTTCTCTCTGTCCCTCTTCCTCTTCCTCTTCCTCTGTCTCTCTGTCCCTCTTCCTCTTTGTTCCTTCCTCTTTTTCTCTGTCCCCCTTCCTATCTGTCCCTTCTTCTGCCTCTCTGTCCCACTTCTTCTTCCTCTCTGTCCCTCTTCCTCTTCCTCTCTGTCCCTCTTCCTCTCTGTCCCTCTTCCTCTTCCTTTCTGTCCCTCTTCCTCTTCCTCTGTCTCTCTGTCCCTCTTCCTCTTTCTCTCTGCCCCTCTTCCTCTTCCTCTCTGTCCCTCTTCCTCTTTCTCTCTGCCCCTCTTCCTCTTCCTCTCTGTCCCTCTTCCTCTTTCTTTTTGTCCCTCTTCCTCTTCCTCTCTGTCCCTCTTCCTCTTCCTATCTGTCCCTTCTTATTCCTGTCTGTCCCTCTTCATCTTCCTTTCTGTCCTTCTTCCTCTCTGTCCCTCGTCCTCTTCCTATCTGTTCCTTCTTCTTCCTCTCTGTCCCTCTTCCTTTCTGTCCCTCTTCCTCTTTCTTTCTGTTCCTTCCTCCTCCTCTCTGTCCCTCTTCCTTTTCCTATCTGTCCCTCTTCCTCTTCCTATCTGTCCCTTCTTCCTCTCTGTCCCTCTTCCTCTTCCTCTCTGTCCCTCTTCCTCTTCCCTCTTCCTCTCTGTCCCTTCCTCTTCCTCTCTGTCCCTCTTCCTCTTCCTCTGTGTTTCCTCTCAGTGCTGGGGGGACTGGAATCCCGTGGGGTCCTGCGCAAAATCAGCGACATGCTGGAGGTCATCCTGAAGAGGATCGACGCCCTGGCCAAGCTGGGCAACGCCAGCGACTCCCGCAGGCTGGAGGAGCTCAGCTCCGCCATCAACAGGTACGGACTCGCCCGGCAAAAAGGCCGACGCTGCTCACAGGACCGGGCTCGACTGTACTAGCCGTGCCGACGGACCAGACTCCATGTCACAATGGCCGCGCGTGGTGTTGTGCTGTGTGTGTGTGTGGTGCCTTTGTCAGTCAGTGACCGCTCGTAAAAAGAAACATAAAACGCAGACAGCTGTGACGTTAAACGCCCTGCTCGTCAGGGCGACCGGACTGACTCCTGTCAAACTGAGGCAGCCAGGAGAAGAGAATCATTAAAACTTCAGAGGCAGGGCGGGGCTCTTCAGCCCTGCCTCCAGGCCCCCGCTCTCCTGTCACTACCCCTGCGAGTCTTCTCTTCTCGAGTCGCCCTCTCCTTCTCCCTTCCTCTCTCTTCCTCTCCTCTCCTCTCCTCTCCTCTCCTCTCCTCTCTCTCCTCTCTCCTCTCCTCTCCCTCTCCTCTCTCTCTCTCCTCTCCTCTCCTCCGCTCTCTCTCTCCTCTCCTCTGCCTCCGTTCTCTCTCCTCTCCTCTTCCTCTGCTCTCCTCTCCTCTCCTCTCCTCCTCTCCCCTCTCTCTCCTCTCCTCTCTCCTCCCCTCCCTCTCTCTCTCCTCTCCTCTCCTCTCCTCTCCCCCCCTCTCTCTCTTCCTCTCCTCTCCTCTCCTCTCCTCTCTTATTCTCCTCTCTCTCCTCTCCTCTCCTCTCCTCTCCTCTCTCTCCTCCCTCTCCTCCCTCTCTCTCCTCTCCTCTCCTCTCCTCTCCTCTCCCCCTCCTCTCCTCTCCCTCTCTCTCTCCTCTCCTCCCTCTCCTCTCCCTCTCCTCTCCTCTCTCTCCTCCTCCTCTCCTCTCCCTCCTCTCTCTCCTCTCTCTCCTCTCTCTCCTCTCCTCTCCTCTCCTCTCCTCTCCTCTCCTCTCCTCTCTCTGCGCGTTTCGACGGCCCTGACAGCCCCTTTCAGTCTGACGTCAAAGCACGATTTACCGTTTGGCCCCGTTCCCCCCGCAGCACCGCCCCTCCCGCCACAAGAGCTGATCCTTCGTTTCCACGGTGGCAGGGGGGGGGGGGGGGGGGGGGGAGGGGGGGGGGTGATTTTTCAAAGAGAATGAAGGACAAGGAGGGGGAAAAAAGGAGGAGGAGGAGGAGGAGAATGAGGAGGAGGAGGAATAGGTTTCGGGACTTTATAATTAACTGCCGTTTTAATTACGTTAAAAGCGACCCAGTTCCAGGTTCGCCCGACAGGGACGTCCCCCCCTTCTGATTTGTGCCCTCGGTCTGCCCCCTGCCGACACCCTTCTGTCCTCGCGGGAAACGAACGGGCGCGTCTCCGTGGTCCGCCATCTTTGTCCAGGCCTGAGCGCCGCCGCCGCGCGACGTGTTTGGCACAGCCTGTGCTGCGCGCCACGCTGCAGTTACCCCCCCGTCCGTCCGTCTGTCTGCCGGCGGGTACACGGCGTTTTTAGGGATCGGCGTGACCCGTTCAGCAGGGCTGCCCGCGACCTGTGCTGTGTACGAACGCGCGCCTGTCAGGCGTAATCTCAACCTCGCAACTGCACGCGAAAAAAAAGCTCATAAATAATATACGAAGCCCTCTACATCGATTGTGCTGCCTTCCGATGTTTAAAGTTCGTCTTTTAACTTTTTTTTTTTTGTTCGATGAGGAAGAGTCTCGGGATTAAAGAATTCCGGCGCCGTAAATTGTTAAATTTAAATCCTACGATGTTTTTTTTAGTACAATACACGTATTGTTAAGCATGCGTGCAGTGCTGTTAAATTAAAAGGTCTGTCTTGTAAACAATTCAGAAAAAGTAATGTAATTCTAGCGTACAGCCCTTTAGAGTCTGCCTCAGATGGCTTGGCTGGTGATTTTCACCTCTTTCATTTAAAGACGACAAATAAAAAGTCAGCGAGTGTCACTTCATTACATATAATGGGTTTTAGGCAGGCGATAAACCCGAAGCCAAACGTTCTGAAATAATTTTCACTTTTATGGAATGACATTCATGCGTGGAAAACGCTGGAACTGTTCGCTGTTCTTTGTTTTCACAGAAAAATTGAAAATGGTTAGTTATACATTGTTGCTCTCGTGAAAGAGAGCGACAAAAGAAAAATAAGAGCACTGATGCTCCGTGGTGAAGCTGTCAGCACTTTAAATTCTGACAGCGGTGGCTTTTTGCTTCCTTTGTGCGCGTCTGCATGTCACGGCACCGCAGTCAAGCAGTTCAGCCTGTCAACTCCGCTGACAGGAAAACAAATCGGCTCTTACCAGAAACAAAGATGGAGGACGGACAGTCTAATGCAATTTAAAATATGTGAGACTCCCGTGTTTGTTGTACCCTGTATGCGCCCATCCAGTCGAAAAATCTTCAGTGTTAAATTAAATCAGAGAAAGACAAGCAGAATTCAACTGTATGAGAAACAAATAAATGGACTGCATTTATATAGCGCTTTTATCCAAAGCGCTTTACAATTGATGCCTCTCATTCGCCAGAGCGGTTAGGGGGTAGGTGTCTTGCTCAAGGACACTTCGGCACGCCCAGGGCGGGGTTTGAACCAGCAACCCTCCGACTACCAGACAATCGGTCTCTTAGGGGGCGACATAGCTCAGGAGGTAAGACCGATTGTCTGGCAGTCGGAGGTTGCGGTTCAAACCCACCTGGCACGTCGAGTGTCCTTAGCAGACGCTAACCCTAACTGCTCTGGCGAATGAGAGGCATCAATTGTAAAGCGCTTTGGATAAAAGCGCTATATAAATTCAGTCCATTTACCATTTACCATTTACCTCCTGAGCTGTGTCGCCCCAAATACGATGCCCTTGTACAAAACTCTCAGTCATCGTCAGACCCTAAACTTACATTCGGATTTACTTCCCAAATTTGAGTGAAGAAAATCAGTAAAAATCATTCCAGGTGTGTAGTGTTGGTCCAGCATGTTCCTGTTTTCACTGCCACTCTCTTCTCTGATAAGAGTTATGCAAAATGAGAGAACCTGTTGTGAAAGTGAAAGGTGTGGTGAAGTATGTAGAGACATGGAGTGTGTAGTGTGTAGGTATGCATTTATGTATTTGCGGATTGTGTTCAACTTTTGTCAGCTTTTTTACTGGGTAAATGTGATTAGATAGGATGCTGTCATTTATGTTTTACAATAGAATGAGCACGTAATGAGGATCCACCATCCATTTTTACTTTACTTTGATGCGATAGGATGACGTTTCTGCACTTTAAATCCCCCATAACGATATTGGAGTACCTTAAAAATAAAATAGGAAATTGGTTTTGCGTTAAAAACTAGCCTATGATCTGATTGTGGCAATTTTTGATGCGATAGGATTACATTCATACTCTTCACATTAAGTCACGCATAAGGATATTGGAGTACCTTAAAAATAAAATAGGAAATTGGTTTTGAGTTATAAATTAGTTTATGATCTCATTGTGGCAATCAGAATTATTAAAAGGATTTCAAACAAAGTGCACAAATATATTATCACATTCGTCCTCTCTTTCATGCAGGATGGATTTCTGTAATGATAGTGGTCTTGTTATTAAAAACTGTCATACCTTCTCATTAATTTTTTTCCCCATGATAAAGTATAATTGTTATATTACATAAGCCACTGTTGGTGGTCCCCTAGCAGATTGTTCATTATGGTAATATAAGCTTTTGTCCTCTTGCTTTTAAGAAGTTTATTTGAACATATATTTGCATGGATTCATTACATTCATTAAGAGAAGGGGAAAAACTACCACAGGCCAGTGCTTTGTGCCAAAAAGATGGCAAATATGACATACATATATAGCCTTAATATAAGATTTTGCACATTAAAGAAAAAGTTTAAAAAAGCATTTGACCCTATTTCAGTATTCCAGCATTTGCAACGCAGCTGGTTTGTGTTCTTATTATTTCAGTTATGTCTGACCACACAAGTACTTAAGTGGGCATTTTACATCAGTTAAAACACTCCTGGGACTTCGAGTGCACACTGGACAGGAAATGCAGGCAGAAAATCATTTGCTGAGCTATGAACTTCTGTGAACACTTGTGAAATCCATCCATCCATTATCTATACCCGCTTATCCTGAGCAGGGTCCATCCATTATCTATACCCGCTTATCCTGAGCAGGGTCCATCCGTCATCTAT
>NC_057934.1:69339853-69392353 GCF_018555375.3 Anguilla rostrata
TCTACAATAAGATAATCTACAAATGGTCATGCCACATGTACACTGACTCGCCATGGAATTTTTCCATACAGGAAACCTATGAGTGAATGAGGATTACCACTAGCACTAGCCGGCAATTCTGTGGGTCCCACGCGTGAAACAGGCTTTCTCTCTCTCTCATTCTTTCTATCTCTCTCGTTCTTTCTCTCTCTCTGATGATGTCTTTTGGTGACAAGCTGGTCGGGGGTGGGGGGGGGGGTGCTAAAATGGTGACAGGAGTCGAGGGAGAAGTTCAGAAGGTGGATGTAACGGGGAACAGGGGGCAGAGAAAGCGGGGGGAACTCCCCAGAGGGAGCAGAAGCTGACAGATGGCATTTAGGAAGGGCACTGTAGTGACTAAAGGGGAATGCCTTAAAGTAGCGCCTCTTCAGAAGAGTTTCATGACAGATCTTGCGTTTGAAAATTCCCCTGCTTCTGGAGGACAGTTTATCCACCTCATTTCAAAGTGTTTTTGTTTCTTGTTGTTGAAAGGAGCAAGTGATATTTTCCACCGGCTCTGTGGCAAAAAACATCACTGCTGACTGTTAACAGAAGACGCTAGAGGACTTTCCTGAGGACCACCGCAGTTAGCGTTGCCATACCTGAACCGTCACGGAAAGTGATGGATGTGGGCCTATCGGGCTATTGAAAGCTCTGTTTGAGATGACATAATGATTGCGCCTGTCTTTCAGCCTGTGTGGCGCATCAAGCTTTCATTGTGTCCGCGACACAAAGGCGGCTTGTCAGGGCGAACTTCACAGCGCGATTACCGCGAGCGGCGAAAAGCTTTGTTAGGCTGTCGATTTCTCCGTCGTAAAAGCAGAACACCTGCAAACTGCCCTTTTAAATCTTGGCTGTTACCAGGTGTTTTAGTCCCACATTATCCTGGCTGCTGTGCCCTGTATTTTTTTACACTCGTTAGGGCAAGAACCGAAGGTCAGCCCTCGCTCCACTGTGAGCTCTGGCACGCGTGTCGTAGGTTTGGATTAATAGGAGTTTGCGCTGTGTTTGGTCTGGTGTGGGATCTTTCGCTCGTTTCCCCTATCGCAGACGGTCATTTTTGGAGGGAAGCGCAGGCCTGGTCTCCCTTTTGGTTCCCGTGCCAAGAGGCTCCCTTGATGCCCGATTGCTCTCGACGTTCGGTCGATGCCAGAAGTTGGCGGCCCGTCCCCTCGTCGGTCGCTGGAGGACAGCCGTGGAGCCAGGGGCCGCGGCGGCTGCCAGCGAATATTTGTTTGTCTACTTTGGCTGATGTGCTTGCGGCCGGTTCTAATCTAGTTGCGGTTGCGCCGCCTCTGTCTTCACCTGTACACCTGGCGTGTCTCCTCTCTCCTCTCCTCTCCTGCTCTCGCCTCTTGATGTAGAGGCGCTAGTGAATTAGGCGGTTCCCCCTCAGGGCTGCTGCTTGTCTTCACGCTTAGAGTAGAACACTGGCTTCAAACCGTTTCCCTGCTCAGTTCTCTAATAAAACACGTCCGCTAACAACCTCAGTCCTCCGAGTTCTCCGCGCCTCTCTCTGGGACCGGCCGTAATGTGCTGAGTAACGTTTTCATCTCGACAAGTAAATTGTATCGGTGGGTATAAAGCTTTTCTATTTCACGCTCCAACCAAGTGCCACGCAATTAGCATTTCTTCCCGCTAGTTAATGTTATGCCAGCTTGGTAGAGGGGGGGAAAAACTTTTAATAAGAAGGAGCTTGTTTTCTTTTTTTTTTTAACATCACTTTCAGTAATTGTGTTGAAGTGGTCATTTTTTCTTTTAGTAAGGTTACAGATGAAAACCTCTTCCTGGAAGTAATTTTGACGTTACAAGTAGTTAATTCATAGCCCTCCTCCTTGTACTCAACCCCTGGTACTTTGTATCGGAGATAACAGAGGAGCTTGGGTGGTGATGGAGTGAATATGGGAAAGGAAAGTATTACATTGCATTACATGACATTTATTTGGCAGACGCTTTTATCAAAAGCGACGTACAATAAGTGCATACCAAAGGTAGTTGGAACTACAAAACACAGGTCTGATAAGGTACAGTACTCGTTGTGTTCATAACCATGAACACATAAAGTCCAGTTCACACAGTGAATGTTACTCTCTGACCTAACCTATGCTAAGTCAAACTAGGGTAGTGGAGTGGTAAATGGGGTCAGTGTGAATGCAAGGTGGTGAATTTGGGTGGGTTCAGTGAGCATGTCTCTCTGACCTAACCTATGCTAAGACAAGCTAGGAAGGTAGCTTGGGAATGTAGTTGGTGGTGGTCATTTGGTGGGTCAGTGGTCCTGACACTGCAAGTGCTGGGCAGTGGAGGTGTGATTGGCGGTCATGCGTCTGACCTAACCTATGCTAAGTCAAGCTAGGAGGGTAGCTTGAGAAGGTGGTGAATTTGGGGTGGGTTCAGTGAGCATGTCTGTCTGTTCGCAGGTTTCAGCCAGCAGGGCTGGTGGAGAGGATCCAGGCCATTGCCCAGAACGTGTCCAACATGGCGGTGCGCGTGGAGCAGATCCTGCAGCACAGTATGGCGGCAGGCAGAGGTACGGCACGCCGAACTGCACGCATGCACGCATGCACACTGCACACTGCACACTGTACACTGCACACTGCACACTGCACACTGCACACTGCACACTGCACACTGCACACTCCCGTTAGTCCACAACACCTCTGGAGGATTCATGCTGAAACAACACCGGGGAGGAATCTCTCTCTCTCTCTTTCTCTCTCTTTCCTGTCTCTCTCTCTCTCTCTCTCTGTCTCTGTCTCTGTCTCTCTCTCTCTCTCTCTTTCCTCTCTCTCTCTCTCTCTGAGTTTTGGAGTTTTCTCGAACTTTTCGCTTTTCATTCTCTCGCGCTCTCGCTCGCAGCCTGCTTCTCTCCAGACTCCAAAGCCTGTGAGGGAAAGGACGCAGCGTCTCTGCTGTGAAACATTCAGCGCAGGCGGCACAGGGTTTACAGCGTGTCCTAAGCAGCATCGTGTCAGCCCAACCCGTGAGCGATAGATTGTGCACAGCATAACCTGGCTGAATCTGCTGAGAATGCTGGGTTATGATGATGTGATTTTGTCAGCCGGGATAAGCTAGCAGAAATTGTGCAGCTCTGGGTCGAATTTGCACATGGGAGACTGTAGATCAGTATGGAAACTACATCAGATGTCCTGATATGGCTGCCTGCCCCCCCCCTCCCCCCCCCATAGGTACAGATTGGAAAATGCAAGGCCAGATCCATGCCCACAACCCATATTAAAACTGCGCTCCCAAATAACATGGATTCCTTTAGCATTATCTGCTGCTCTTCAGCCCACCATACGCATGTGAAACCCTGTATTTTGAATGGAATTATGGATTTTAAAAAAATAATAAAAATTCACACTGTAAGTGTTAACAGCATTATCACAAGTCAGCACTCTCTGAGTAAGTACTGCATGTTAAAGTGTGAAAAGCTTCTTTTTTTTCATTAGCTGTTCTGTAACCCAACTTCCCTTATTTCCATATATTATGGAGTTGATTATACTGTACCCAGCTGTGTTTGGTCCTGTAGGAGGAACACAGCATGTAAAATTGAGTAAACAAGGTAATCTCATTTCCATCTAGAAAAAGAAACCCCCAATTATGCTTTGTTTGTTGGTCAAATTGAAAAGCTGATCCTCCCTAATACTTTTATTTTCCATTATTTTCCCCTGGCTAGCTTTGCAAAATAAGCTAGATAAATTGAAAATGAATAAGAATATATTTTATGTCAGAGGCGTATAATATTAATCTGATTGAATGAAACATGGTACTTTGCATGGCAATGCATTTTATATATAAGGTACTTGAATTTGATTATATATTTTATTAAACTGCTGCAATGCCAAGTAAATAACCATTTGATTTAATAGTTAAATATGTAGCTTTGTCTGTTGACATGGTTAATTCTGACAACTGGCTTTTGTCATCATTTAAACATGCTAATGTTTAATTGCTTTTCATTTTTGTGGAACTAGAGTGAAAATGTTTTCGGGTGAAAAATAATTAAATTGATCACAGACTACATTTAGTTTGTTTTTTTTTTTTTTCATTAAAATCTGTGGTGATGAGCATACAACGTAGTTTAGGCTCAAAGAAATTTGGCGCTGCTTTGGTTTGGTTTCCTGCTTTGGTTCTGTGAGGGAAAATGTTTAAACTAGAAAAGATTCCATATCAGCAGATTTTTCTGACCGCTTTGAAAGGTGATGCATTAGAGGAGCTGAAGACTGAAATATTTCGGCAGGCCAGCTATTGATTGGTGATATGACAAGCGAAACTGAAATGGATTATTCTTAAATATGCCCCACTGCATCCGTTCAGGCGCTGCCTGTGGGCACAAGCATACGATATTGTGTTTTTTGTTTGCGCTTGAATATTGCGACACCAGACTTTTCGTTTGTTTGTGCTTGTTGCGTTGAGAAGGCAGTTAGCCTGTATCTTGGGCAAAAGCTCATTTTTGCGATAAACTAAGGGAGATCCTGTGAAACAAAAAAATATAGTTTTGAAATGCAAAACAAGAAATGAGCGTTGATCTTACCTTATTGTAATCTTTGTGAAATAACGGAGGTTGATATGTTTAAATCTTATGATATTGTGGTCTCTGTGAAGGAAATTTGTTTTTTTACGGTCTTTGTGAAGTAAATAGGAATATACTGCTGTTAAAACAAAAAACTAGTTGCTGTGCATACTAACTGATGAATCACACTAAAGGTAGAATGAATGGCATAGCTTTCCCAATTTAAATTTACGTTTTGTCGCGTTCAAAGATACAGTAGATGTCTTTGGTGCCCACCCGGTGTTCTAATGAAACCATAAATTATTCTTCGGATTTCACAACTTATTGCTGAAGCATGATGCTCCCAAACACAAAACAGTATCAGAGGACATCAAGCCCCCCCCCCCCCCACCCCCCCCCTACCCCATCCCAGAATCTACCAGCACTGATATGTGAAGGAATTCATGTTTGCTTTTACTTTCAAATGAGGTGAACTGTAATGCATAGAACTGATATGCTGTAATTAATGCTGCAATACAGCGATTCTTTATGGATTCTTGTCAGGTCTTGTTTTCATGTCAAGTCGATGTGCTGTACCGAATATACTGTATACCCGCTGGCTTTATTTTTTTTTGATCTCCTTGTCCTGGCTAATCTCGTTAGCGCATGTAGCGCCTTTCATTTCACCGTTGCTGCCGTTATTCAGCCCGCCCCCCCCTTTTTTTTTTTTTTTTGTTGTCTTTGATCGCTCTTGCTTACGCCCAGGCAGCAAAAAAAACCCCTCGGATAAAAAAAATAAAATAAATAAATAAATAAGCTCCGCCCCTTCCTTCAATTAGCCAAATTGAGCCTGCCGGAGTGGGAGTCTTTTTAATCTCGCTCGAGCGCCGCCATCAATCTCTCGCTCTTCCCGTTAAACGAACGCGGCCGACAAGCGCCCCCCCCCCCCCCCCCGGCCCTCTGCGGCTGGAGCCCGTTAGCTAGCCCAGCGGCTGCAATTAACGCGATGATTTACATCTCAGCGAGCGGGGAACGCTCTCCTCCGTCCTCACGTCCGAAGAGAACTTAAGGGGCTTGAAGTTGGGAAGGGGGAAACGGGTCACCTCGCACGCGTTTCCTCTGCCCTAATGCGGGCCCTGTAATGGGGGCACCGGGTCGGGGGGGGGTTGGTCCTGCGTGCTGTTTGATGGTTCTGCGGTGGTTCGGCGTCTAGCTGAATGACCTGCGTCGAGCTCGCGACCCCCGCAGTCAAATTAGCCTGCCGTTTACCTGCTCCTTAGGTTAGAGCGTTTTTTCTTGTTGTTGCAGTAAATGGACTCCAAAGACTCATTGATATTGCGAGGCCCATACTAATGGCAGCTACGCGCGCACCTCTGCATCAGGAGTAGTGCGATTCTTCCAAATAACTGCTCATTTCCATTTCTCGTGAATTTTAAAATCGACTGCCAGCCTAGCCTGTTGCTTGCACATCCTGAATGCATCGACACGAGATCACCAGGATATTTTCAAAGCGTTTCTAATGCCTGAACAATTCAGTGGAAATGGATGTGGATGTTGTAAGCCGTTGCCTTAAAAGCTGTTTATGGTTGCAAACACCTCAGCAATTATCTTTCTTTCATCTCAAACGTAACTAACTACGTACACTGGCATATTTACTTGTTTCTTTTCTTGTGTATGCCTTCCTAGAACAAGAGTTGACCCCCAGTTGATCCATAATTTCAAGTATATCCAACTCAGAATACCAAATGGCACCTGAAGACAAGAAATATAGCTTACAATGGCCTGTTGTTGGATATTATAATCCAATGTGTGAAAATCGTTGTCTAAATGTTGGTACACTCTCTGAATCTGTTTAATAAATGGTACATATCATATGCATGGTCTTTAGGCTACGTATGCACGGATTGTTTGTTTTCAGATAAATAGCAAAATGCATTTTCTGTGTGATGTAAAACAATCGATATATTCTGCGACGTGACCAGATTAGTTTTGCTGTACATATTGTCTGATGCATTGAACGCTGTCAGTAAATTGTATTTATACAAAATAACTTATGCATAGCTTTCAGTGGCAAAACAACGCAGTTACTGAAACTCTACTGTGTGTCTTTCTAACCAAAATTTTGTACTGAGGGTTTCTGTGTACGATGGTGTAGGAAGGCTTGCGTGCTTATTGTTTTGGTATGGAGGTATGATGGGAATGCTCTGCAGTATATTTGTGCTGGTACCGTGGTTGAAATTCGTATGATCTTCAAGCCAATTCACAATGACCCAAACGGCTGTAAATAAAACTGGCATGATGTGGACCACACTTCTCTTTGCATTATTTCAATGTGATTTTCATGGTCTTGCATACTGCCTGCCTGCTTTAAGCGTCGACTCATGGGGTTCATGTATCAAAATAAGCGACTGACAACAAATTCAACTACTTTTGCTTCTGAAATTAAGTTTTTTTTTTTAATTTAAGTTCAAACTTTTGCGCCCAGACAGAGTTTGCAAATGTAACAAGCTGACAACATACTTACCGTGTGAACTTGCGTATTTTCAAATCCAGTACTAATGCCGTGCATCGAAACTCCCAGATTTTTAAAGACGTGATCGTCCGATGTTGCACAGTATGTCTGATTCATTAAGCCTGCGTACATTCCGAGTTTGTATCCACAGTATCTTACCTGTATGACCTGTATTTCCTCAGTGATTAGAGATGGTTCGGCGGGTCAGTGTGAGGTTCCCAAGGACCCCCAATATCCGGACTGCGCCAGCAAAGTGGATGTGAGTAACATCAAATTAATAAAAACACCTCAGATGACTACATGTGCAATAACAACTACATAGAAACACGATGCATTGCATTACATTACATTACGGGCATTTAGCAGAAGCTCTTATCCAGAGCGACTTACAGAACGTTTTTACATAGCATTTACGTTGTATCCATTTTATACAGCTGGATATATACTGAAGCGCAATGCAGGTTAGTGTCCTACCGGGGAATCGAACCTGCGACCTTTAGGTTAAAAGACCAACTCCTTACTCATTATACTGCACTGCAAAACAGATATGCAAAAAAAATATGGATAGCAGTCCAAAGGCTGCCTAATTGTAAATAAGGTCCTAATGCAATACAAAATAATGAAAGTTATAATTATGTATACCTGAGCAGCAACCAATATTTCTGTGACTTTGTCACAATTGTCCTTCCATTCAAACCAGTGTAAAGTTAAAATTTTCTCACCTTGTTTCGTACAATAAAATCGCCAGATTGGAAACATTACCAAAAAAAAGGGTTCCTGCAGTTCAGCAAAGATGCTTTCTTCATGGATATGATGACCAGTTTTTTTATTTATGCACTAGAACTGTGACTATTGTTCCCTGGTTCGTTTCAGTGGATGCGGGCCCGCTGGACCTCCGACCCGTGTTATGCCTTCTATGGTGTGGATGGCTCGGACTGCTCGTTCCTCATCTACCTGAGTGAGGTGGAGTGGTTCTGCCCCCCTCTGGTCTGGAGGAACCACACCAAACCCCCGACCCAGAAGACCTTCAGCAAGAGACAGGTGCGTACGGCGTGCGAGGGTGCGCCGAGAACTGGTGTGAGGAAAGCAACACACACACACACAACATGCACACACACACACGCACACACACAACACAGACACACACACACACACACACACACACACAACCACACACACACCACACACAACACACCCACACACACACACACACAACACCGCACACACAACACACACACCACACACACACAACACACACAACCGCACACACACACACAACACACACACACACACACACCACACGCACACACACACAACACCACACACACACACACACACACACACACACACACACACACACACACAACACACGCACACACACACACACACACACACACACACACACACACACAACACACACACACACACACACACACACACACACACACACACACACACAACCCGCACACACACACACAAACACAACACACACACACACAACACACACACAACACACACACACACACACACACACGCACACACGCACACACACACTCATTATCACTGTAATTTCAGGAGCGCTCAGCTGCAGCTGGAAGCATTCGTATTAAAACTTTTTTTTATGGGTAAACACACAGCTGTGCTCTGTTTGACCCGGTTTGACTTCAGTTAATTGTTCTTCTCTCTGCACATTTCACGGCCCAATCTCCCCCCCCCCCCCCCCCCCATTGCTATTTTTCCTCCCTCCTGGCACTGGTTTGTTCCCTGAATGAAGGCGCCATTGGTTTCTAATTCCAGTTCTACTTCTAGTCCTAATTCCGTGCGCAGCTGAATTCTCTGATTCTATTTGCAGTGTTCTGTTAACCATGTGACTTCCTCCAGGTGCATTCTGGTTCTGAAAGCGCTCATCACATTAGCTTAGTTATTTTCCAATCCAGCGCGCACAACTTGTAAGAGGAAGACACTTGCCAATTAACGTGTCTCTGTGTGTATATGTGTGTTCTATGTGTGTGTGTGTGTGTGTGTAAGCAAATGTGTTTGTGTATGTCTCCCCAGCAATTCTGTAACAGTTGATTAATGCCTGGCATGTTTCCCAGTGCAAAGGTGTGATTCACATATTTAAGTGACTGGAATAATTTATTATTTTTTTTCACTGAAAACGGGCAAGTGTAGAAAAACCAAGAATTAATGAATGACAGGAAACAAATTGCTGGGAGATCTGGCAGAGCATCCTGCCCTCTGGTTGACCTGATTATAGACCAATTTATTTGCGCGCTTGTGCAAACGGTCTGTGTCCCCAGGGGCCAGGGAGACGAGGCAGGCGAAATGTATTCGTCTGCATGTTCGACGCAGACACAACCCCCACATAGCACGATATCGAAAGCCCTCGGGAAGTAGCGCCATGAAGTCTTCGCAGAGATCTCTCCGCGGTGTAATGTAATCTGCCGTACACATCTCTGTCCTTTTCCTTGTTAATAAATGGTAAATGGACTGCATTTATATAGCGCTTTTATCCAAAGCGCTTTACAATTGATGCCTCTCATTCACCCATTCACACACACACTCACTCACACACCAACGGTGAAAGGCTGCCATGCAAGGTACCAGTCAGCTTGTTGGGAGCAATTAGGGGTTAGGTGTTTTGCTCAGGGACACGTCGACACACCCAGGGCAGGGGATCGAACCGGCAACCCTCCGACTGCCAGACAACCGCTCTTACCTCCTGAGCTATGTGGCCCCTATAACCACTCTTACCTCCTGAGCTATGTGGCCCCTATAACCGCTCTTACCTCCTGAGCTATGTCGCCCCTATAACCGCTCTTACCTCCTGAGCTGTGTGGCCCCTGTAACCGCTCTTACCTCCTGAGCTATGTGGCCCCTATAACCGCTCTCACCTCCTGAGCTGTGTGGCCCCTATAACCACTCTTACCTCCTGAGCTATGTCACCCCTATAACCGCTCTTACCTCCTGAGCTATGTCACCCCTATAACCGCTCTTACCTCCTGAGCTATGTCACCCCTATAACCGCTCTTACCTCCTGATCTATGTCACCCCTATAACTGCTCTTACCTCCTGAGCTATGTCGCCCCTATAACCGCTCTTACCTCCTGAGCTGTGTGGCCCCTGTAACCGCTCTTACCTCCTGAGCTATGTGGCCCCTATAACCGCTCTCACCTCCTGAGCTGTGTGGCCCCTATAACCACTCTTACCTCCTGAGCTATGTCACCCCTATAACCACTCTTACCTCCTGAGCTATGTGGCCCCTATAACTGCTCTTACCTCCTGAGCTATGTCGCCCCTATAACCGCTCTTACCTCCTGAGCTGTGTGGCCCCTGTAACCGCTCTTACCTCCTGAGCTATGTGGCCCCTATAACCGCTCTCACCTCCTGAGCTGTGTGGCCCCTATAACCACTCTTACCTCCTGAGCTATGTCACCCCTATAACCACTCTTACCTCCTGAGCTATGTGGCCCCTATAACCGCTCTTACCTCCTGAGCTATGTCGCCCCTATAACCGCTCTTACCTCCTGAGCTATGTGGCCCCTATAACCGCTCTTACCTCCTGAGCTATGTCACCCCTATAACCGCTCTCACCTCCTGAGCTATGTCACCCCTATAACCGCTCTTACCTCCTGAGCTATGTGGCCCCTGTAACCACTCTTACCTCCTGAGCTATGTCGCCCCTATACCGCTCTTACCTCCTGAGCTATGTCGCCCCTATAACCACTCTTAACTCCTGAGCTATGTGGCCCCTGTAACCGCTCTTACCTCCTGAGCTGTGTGGCCCTAATAAAGTCGCCGCCGCTTCCTGTCTGTGAGCCTCTCTCTCTCTCCGCCTCTCCCTCTCTCCCGCAGGCGGCCTTCCGCGCGGACGTGGGCTCGCTCCTGGAGCAGGTGGGGACGGGCAAGGAGTCGCTCAGCTTCATGAAGAGACGCATCCGGCGGCTGGCCTCGCAGTGGGGCACGGCCGCCCGGCGGCTCGACCGCAAGCTGCTCGGACGCTGGAGGGAGCAGAAGAAGGTGAGCTCGGGCCCGTCTCGGGTGGTGCGGAGGTGTAAGCGCTCGCCTACCGCCGCGGAGACCCGGGTTCAATTCCTGGCTTGGTCAGACGTTCCTACGAACACAACTGGCAGAGTTTGCGGGTGGGACGCCGGTGAGGGTATGGTATGAGTCCTAATCGTTGTTCCCTGTTCACGCCTAGTCTGTCCGAAAAAAAAAACTTTAACTGTCTGTCTTTCTTTCTCCCTGTCACAAAAACCGAAACCCCCGTGTGTGTTTTCGCTCTTGATATTTTTTTACGGCTGCTCAGTGCCGTTTGTAAAACCGTTAACCACGGGGAGGCGGAAGTCAGCGTTTCATGTCGAAAGGGGGATTAGTGTCGGCCGTGCGGAAATGGGGGCCGGTGTGATTACACGGGGGCTCCGCTGCGGTCGATTGGGGGGGGGGGGGTTGGGGGGGCGTGATTCCCCGCCCGCCCTTGGAAACGTGTCATCCCCAGAGTGGCGTTTTAACCCAGATTAGCTTGTTAGGGGCCCTTCGTTCGTTCGGCCGTTGTTGTAAACGGCGGCGATGAGCGGGCTTGCGGAGCGGTGTGGCGGCGGCGGCGGCGGCGGCGGCAGGTACGGGCCCGCCGCAGACCGATGGATTCTCGCAGTGTTTTCACCGCGTTGACATTTAAGAGGGAGCAGGCGGGCGCACCTGTGCCGGGCGCACCGCGACGCCCCATCGTCTCCGATTAAGCCGGAATACATTTAAATAAAAGTCCGCCCGTTAAAACTGTTGGATGTGGATTTAAAATAAAACGGTTATTAAGCACAACAGATTTTAAAGTGCGTGTCGTTTTTACTGAAAGTAGCAGAATTTCATGGGGGGGGGACGGCGCCTGTTTCTCCGCACCCCCCCATGTGGAGAATGTGTTTCCTGGGCCTCCCCCAAAAGCTATTCGTTCTCATTAGATGTTCCTCTGACCGGTCAGGATTTGTGTGTGTGTGCGTGTGTGTGTGTGCGAGTTTGTGTGTGTCTGTGTGTGCGTGTGTGTGTGTGTGTTTGTGTGCGTGTATGTGTTTGCATGTGTGCGCGTTTGTGTGTGTTTGCGTGTGTGTGCGCACGTGTGCATGTGTATGCGTGGGTGTGTATGTGTATTCGTGTGTGTGTGTGTGTGTGTGCGAGTATGTTGTTTGCGTTCCCCTGGAAGGGGAATAATTCAGCGTGTGCATTCCCACAGCTCTGCTTGAGGTTACCCCATTCTTTCCCTGTCAGCCACGGCTCCCAGAACCGGAACCCATGGGGGGGGGGGGCGGGGAGAAGCGTCTCTCTCTCTCTCTCTCTGCGTGCCCCTCCTGTAACAGAGAAATAAATTATTCGGCTTCGCCTTCTCCCCACCAGCACGACGCCATTGTGCACCTTTCATTCTCGCTCTCTCTCCCCCGGGCGGACATCAAAGCCCGCGTCTGATTTATTTCCCCCCGTGACGTGCGGAGGGGGTTCTGAGGTGAGGTGCCTCTCGTCGCGGGAACGCAGTCTGTGAGGAAGTCAGGGCAGGCGCCCTCTTCCTCACGCGCGCTCACGCGGAATGAGGGGCACAGCTGCGGGCTTGTTCCCATATAGCCAAAATCCGGGCATGCCCTCAGCCCATATCTGGATGAGAGGTACTCTAATTCGCATTCCTAAAATTTAAAGGAACTTAATTTTAGTAATTTTTTTTTTTTTTTTTTTTTTTTGTTGAAATGAAAGCAAAGGATTTGTCCTTTTATATGAGTCTTAAAACTTTTTATGTTTTTGAAAAACTTTTTTTTAATATCTTTCACCTTCCCCTGAAATGAGAACGTTAAGAGTAATTTGCCCAGCAGTGACACTTCAAAGATCGCACCAAGGCTCGTCAGCTTTATAGGATATAAAAAGAAGGGAAATAATTAGTGGAAAAGCGGGGAAAAAAAGGACGTTTTGAGGACGTCAGCCTGTTTTTTGTTGAGTTTAACTTTTTTTTTTTGTCCAACAATAGTTTGTTGTACTGACACTTCTCTCTCTTGGGATTGGCTGTCAGCCGGGCTGATTGCTCATTTTTACGGGCTTTCGCTAATTTGCACCTGCTTTGATTTTTCTTACATTTCTGTTACGCAATTAGGACGCCGCGTCCATCTGAGCAGCAAGCGTAAGTAAAGACGCACAAGTAACACAGCTGGGGGAAAGAGGCTGGGTGCTGCCATGTTGTATTACCTGAGGGAAAATACAGCTGAAAAGCCAAATGGACAAACTCAGCAGATTTAGAGAACTTTTGGAATATCCTGACTAACTACAGCGGCTGAAAGCGAATCATTTTCATCTCTCTTTAAAAAAAAAAAAAATTAAATTTTTTTTTTAATGGGCTTTATTGTACAGGACAGTGCAGAGAGACAGGAAGAACAGGGAAGAGAGAAGTAAGGGTGGAGCGATGAGGAGGGGGCGGGCGCGGGTGGAGGGCGTAGATGCTGCTCTCTCAGATGTCTGTGATGAGCCACCAGGCCCTTTGACTCTGTGCCCTCTGTGCCCTCTGACTGTGTGCCCTCTGTGCCCTCTGACTGTGCCCTCTCATGCCCTCTGACTGTGTGCCCTCTGACTCTGTGCCCTCTGTGCCCTCTGACTGTGTGCCCTCTGACTCTGTGCCCTCTGTCTGTGTGCCCTCTGACTGTGTGCCCTCTGACTGTGTGCCCTCTGTGCCCTCTGACTGTGTGCCCTCTGACTCTGTGCCCTCTGACTGTGTGCCCTCTGACTCTGTGCCCTCTGTGCCCTCTGACTGTGCCCTCTCATGCCCTCTGACTGTGTGCCCTCTGACTCTGTGCCCTCTGACTGTGTGCCCTCTGTGCCCTCTGACTGTGTGCCCTCTGACTCTGTGCCCTCTGTGCCCTCTGTCTGTGTGCCCTCTGACTGTGTGCCCTCTGTGCCCTCTGACTGTGTGCCCTCTGACTCTGTGCCCTCTGTGCCCTCTGACTGTGTTCCCTCTGTGCCCTCTGACTCTGTGCCCTCTGACTGTGTGCCCTCTCGTGCCCTCTGACTGTGCCCTCTCATGCCCTCTGACTGTGTGCCCTCTCATGCCCTCTGACTCTGTGCCCTCTGACTGTGTGCCCTCTGTGCCCTCTGACTCTGTGCCCTCTGTGCCCTCTGACTCTGTGCCCTCTGACTGTGCCCTCTCATGCCCTCTGACTCTGTGCCCTCTGTGCCCTCTGACTCTGTGCCCTCTGTGCCCTCTGACTGTGTGCCCTCTCGTGCCCTCTGACTGTGCCCTCTCATGCCCTCTGACTGTTGTGTGCCCTCCTGCCCTCTGACTGTGTGCCCTCTGTGCCCTCTGACTGTGCCCTCTCATGCCCTCTGACTCTGTGCCCTCTGTGCCCTCTGACTGTGTGCCCTCTGACTCTGTGCCCTCTGTGCCCTCTGACTGTGTGCCCTCTGTGCCCTCTGACTCTGTGCCCTCTGACTGTGTGCCCTCTCATGCCCTCTGACTGTGCCCTCTCATGCCCTCTGACTGTGCCCTCTCATGCCCTCTGACTCTGTGCCCTCTGACTGTGTGCCCTCTCATGCCCTCTGACTCTGTGCCCTCTGACTGTGTGCCCTCTCATGCCCTCTGACTCTGTGCCCTCTCACTGTGTCCTCTGACTGTGTGCCCTCTGTGCCAGCCGGGGGGGGTGGGGGTGGGGGGGTGGGGGTAAGCATTGTCATTCAGGGCTAGTGAGCGAGGCAAGGCAAGGCGTGGCGTGGCGTGGCGTAGGCCCCGGAGAGCCGCCGCCCGTGACGAGCCGTCACAGGTACCTCTCCACGGCGAAGGCCTCCAGCCTCCTGTAGCCTCCTGTAGCCTCCGGTTTTTCCCGCTCCCTCAGATACGCATCACGCGGGACACAGAATCAACGGGCCGCGTACTCCCCAGCACGGATTATTGCTCTGTGCCGTGTCGCGCCTGTTTTACTCGTTTATTGTTTTCTGAGCTGGCTTACAAGCAGACGGTGAGCGAGCTCTACAGCGATCTGCGTAGCTGTCCCGCCGTGGCTCGCTGCCAACATGCGCGCTGATGTTCAGGGGAAAAAAAAATAAAATCTTTTCAGTTTTCTGTCTCCTCGCTGCTTCTCCATATTGGCATGCGCTCAAGATGTCGAGGATATCTATTGTATCTATTATGTCTATTTTAGGTTGTAGTGCGTTTCGCGTTCATGAGCTTAATTTTTTTTTTAAATCATGCCAAGACTGTGTACGGTTTATTCCTTTTTTCAGATAAATTCCCTCTATCTCACTTACTGTCTTTTCATCAGTTTTTAAGGGCCGTTCATGTTGGGGGGGGGTAGCCAATGTTTTGTCCACTTAGCCGGCTTATGTCTGGCGTCCTTCCTGGGTATCCCGGTGTAGAGGTGAAGCTGGACTTTGAGAGGTCATTGGGAATGATAGGTAGAGCTCAAAGCTTCCTATACCGTATGTATTGAGTCACGTGGGGTGTGGGGGTGGAGGTTTGCGTGAGGCACCACTGCTGACCAAGGATTCAGATAGAGCTCTGTGACTAAACACACTGTTCAGTATTTCCCCCCCCCCCCCCACTCTTTAGAGCACACGTGTACTTTTTTATTCCATTCTCACTCAGAAGGACATGGAAAATTGCGTAGTATTTTATTTTTGCCCCCAAGTCCTGATGGCGTGACGATAATGCATTGGCTCATCCACGACAGCCTCGCTTGGAGAGTCGGGCCCCATTGTGTTTATTTCGGTGATGTTTACCGGGGGGCCGGGTTTTATGCAGAAGAGTGGCCCTCGCCACAGCCTCCATCGTGCTCTGCAGATATGACGCTGGAGCCCATTAACACTGAGAGGAACAACATACCGTCCTCAAAAAGGCCGCCTCTCTCTCTCTCTCTCTCTCTCTCTCTCTCTCTCTCTCGCTCATCTCACCAGTCTCCCTTTATTTCCCTTTTTTTTTCCCGCCGCTTTTCTTTTCCTTCTCTTACGCTCCTGAGAAGCGTGGCTCATTTCCTTTCTTTCCGTTTCTTCCTTCCTCGAACGATCGATGCGGACCTTCGTAACAAGCGAGTCTGTGACAATTATGAATCGTACCAGGTTTTGTATCACTTGGATCGAGCGGCCTTAGTTGAACGTGTTTCCGAAGCCAGGCGTTATTGTCATGAGCTCGGCAGAAATGTCCCGGCCTTGCCTGAGACCGGTGTTATTGCGTAGAAAGATAAGGACACTCGTACTGCTTCGTGAAATTCTTTTCCGTGGAAAGTTTTTTTTTTTTTTTTTGTCGCCTTTGTCGCCAAGACTTTGAAAGGTTGAAAAAAAAAAAAAAAAAAGTGTGCTTGCTCGCCTCATTAACATGGTGTCTCTGTCTCGTCTGGAGCCAAAATGGCTGGACTGCGCTCTGCCACCCCCCACCCCCCACTCCCGTCGTTTGCCATCTGGCCACCCATTGTAATTAAATTCATAATTTTTTTCTGTATTAGCACGGAGTTAATAGAGCGGGCTCATTACATCAGAGGGGTGTTCATTCCGGCACTGTTCTCAGGCGCTTTGGGGCGAGACCGCGCCCGCGCCGGCGCTGTCTGGGTCCCCCCGCGCGCCGAGGCTCGTTCGGGCCGCTCCGACCGACTGATCGCGAGGGTTTCGTTCTGATAACTGCGTGTCGGGGAGCCGCTGTGCACACGGACAGCGGCTCCACCTTCTGCGGCTGCCCGACCCTCGGTCCGCTGCCGACAGCGTCTGTGGGTTTTATGGGAGGCAGGGTAGTGTAACGGGTGAGGAGCTGGTCTCGTTATCTGAAGGTCGCAGGTTCGATTCCCAAGTTAGGACGCTGCCGTTGTACCCTTGAGCAAGGTTCTTAACCTGCATTGCTTCAGTATATGTATCCAGCTGCATAATTGCATACGATGTAAATGGTGTGTAAAGTAAAGTTGTGTAAGTCGCTCTGGATAAGAGCGTCTGCTGAATGCCTGTAAGGTAATGTAACGTCAGGTTTCTCAGAAGAAGGGAATGGGAAATATTTCTTGCCTTCCTGTCTTTGTGTCTGTCTATTTCTGGCCATCTCTTTTTTTTTGTCTTTCTTTGCTCTCCCTACACAATGGGTATTTCATATGGGTTGATTTTTTTTTAACACCACTGTTCTAGTGTAGGGGGCGAGCCAGCGCATTGTGTGGAGATGAATGGTAAATGGTAAATGGACTGCATTTATATAGCGCTTTTATCCAATGCGCTTTACAATTGATGCCTCTCGCTCACCAGAGCAATTAGGGGTTGGGTGTCTTGCTCAGGGACACTTCGACACGCCCAGGGCGGGGGGATCGAACCGGCAACCCTCCGACTGCCAGACACCCGCTCTTACCTCCTGAGCTATGTCGCCGCCGCCCGGATGAGACTGTGTTACTTCCACGTTGGTGAATGCCGAATGTGAATAGGGATGTGACTTAGCACACAATTACACGGTGGCCGAGGCACCTCATCCTCAGAAGACCCCCCTCCCGGAACCCAATGAGGCTCGTCCCGTTGAATGAAGATGGCGTTTCCATCCCTCGTTCTTTCGGTGCTGGACGCCAGCTGCAGCTCGCCTCTGGGCTTAATAGAGCAGACATACAATTCATAAAGGGTACCGGAGTCGCGTTAGCTGCCCGACTGCGTAAATCTGAGCGTCTGTCACACACCGGGAGAGCGGCAGCCTACTCGCGCGGAGCCGCGGTGCTGCTGGCCTCGCGCTCACGGCGGCTGCGTCCAACGACAAGCCGGGTGGAAATAAGCACTGTGTGACACCGTGACGTTGTTTGAACTTTTTAAACAAGGCCAGGTCAAAACCCTGTACGTGGCTGGACCGGACCGCCCGACCGACCGACCGACCAATGGTGTAACTTCATCACTCAGTCACTCAGTCAGTCACAGACGTTCGCGTTTATGGGGCTGGCCCCGCCGTTGCGCTCCAGCAAAAAAAATAAAATAAAATAAAATAGAAAAGCCGTGAGCTGATTATGCGGTGTCCTTCAGGACCAGTCTGAAGGGGCCTAGTCTTTGATGCCTGCCTCTGAGCTGAGTTCTTTGATGTGTGTCTCTGAGCTGTGTTCTCCTCTCCTCCTCTCAGGTCTTGGTCCACGTGGGCTTCCTGACGGAGGAGTCCGGGGACGTGTTCAGCCCCAAGGTGCTGAAGGGGGGGCCGCTGGGGGAGATGGTGCAGTGGGCCGACATCCTGACCGCCCTGTACGTCCTGGGACACAACCTCAAGATCTCCTTCTCTGTGAAGGAACTGCAGGGGTGAGTTTTTAGTTCTTGTTCTCTGTGAAGGATCTGCAGGGGTGAGTTTTTAGTTCTCCTTCTCTGTGAAGGAACTGCAGGGGTGAGTTTTTATTTCTCCTTCTCTGTGAAGGAGCTGCAGGGGTGAGTTTTTAGTTCTCCTTCTCTGTGAAGGATTGCAGGGGTGAGTTTTTAAGTTCTCGTTCTCTGTGAAGGAACTGCAGGGGTGAGTTTTTAGTTCTCCTTCTCTGTGAAGGATCTGCAGGGGTGAGTTTTTAGTTCTCCTTCTCTGTGAAGGAGCTGCAGGGGTGAGTTTTTAAGTTCTCCTTCTCTGTGAAGGAGCTGCAGGGGTGAGTTTTTAAGTTCTCCTTCTCTGTGAAGGAGCTGCAGGGGTGAGTTTTTAAGTTCTCCTTCTCTGTGAAGGAGCTGCAGGGGTGAGTTTTTAAGTTCTCCTTCTCTGTGAAGGATCTGCAGGGGTGAGTTTTTAGTTCTCCTCTGTGAAGGAGCTGCAGTGGTGAGTTATTTGTTCTCTTCTTCTGTGGTTACTTTAGTGCAGCTGACTGCTGAAGTGGATGCATGCCCTTGACTGACAGCTTTCTCCTAATGGTAGACGTAATTAATAATTCAGCGAGCTCAAGAATAGAATTAAATAAGAATGTATATTAAAGATAATGGGTTTCATTGCACGACGCATGTCAATCTTGGAAAATATGACTTATTGATATGAATGATATTTATGCCTCCTCCATCAGGGTAGAATACTTCTCTTGTTATATATTATATAGGGGCGACATAGCTCAGGAGGTAAGACCGATTGTCTGGCAGTCGGAGGGTTGCCGGTTCAAACCCCGCTCTGGGCATGTCGAAGTGTCCTTGAGCAAGACACCTAACCCCTAACTGCTCTGGCGAATGAGAGGCATCAATTGTAAAGCGCTTTGGATAAAAGCGCTATATAAATGCAGTCCATTTACCATTTACCATATTTGCCGCACTCTGCATTTTCTGACTGCGTACGCAGTTTGTGTGTAGCATCTGCTCCCCTTGTGTTTATTTATAGTGAACGTTGCAGGATCCTGTGAATTTCACAGACGCAAAATGGCCACCTGTTATTTCATTCGCAGTGTTACCGACTTGCTGATGTTGAGCACTGTTTGATGACTGTGATTTTTTCGGTTCTGTGAGTCTAATTGGTTGATCATTTGTGTGTTACTGCCGTGGTGCAGGTCTCGTGTATTATTTTCTTCACCTTTGCTGTAAGTCCGTGAAATGCTTCTTATGTTTAACAAGTTAAAAAAAGAAATACATTTGATGAATAGTTTTTTTTTTTTGCACTTAACATTAATTGTTAATTATCAATTAGTGGTCTGATGAAAGACCTAAAGTCAATGAACATTTTATAAGGAGTGAATTAATTAGGCTGCCTTGTACCCCAGTTACAATGTGAATAAGTTCTCAATGGCCTGGAGCAATAACACTGCTGGTGGAACTTCTTCGGATATTTTAATTTTGGTGAGGCCTGGGGAAATCACATAATCAGGAATGTCAGCAAACAGACCTCTATTTTAAGAGAGACCCAGCTGACAATATACTTATCCGAGCATTTAGAAACAAACACACTTCATTGTGATTCAAAATAGTAAACTTTTTTTTTTGACATGTGGCTATTTTTTTTCTGTGCTATCCTTCCCTAGGCACTTAAAATAGTATATCTGTTATAGTAATTCCTACTCTCTCTTACGCGAATATGACAGCTGCATATTGTATTGCATGATATACTGTTTGCCAACTGAACCTGCAGAAGTTCTGTTCTTGTGGGTTTTAATCTGTATATTTTATGTACAGTACCTAACACGAAACATTTCTATTTCAGCAAATTTAAATCAGCAAAACAAATGTGCAGTATTGACGGAGCTACTAGGTCTAAAGGGACTTGGGATTTTTCAGATTGGCTCCTTGTTATATTTTGTTCCAGTATCCTTTAGAAACAGTTTGTTGTGGAAAGGTGTTTCTTGTCTTGTACTTTGTGTTCCACATTGGCGGTGGCACCAGCAAAACATTTGAAGATCTCAAATATGGTTGAATGCGAAATCTATTAGCGTGCAGTAATTTCATCTTAACTTGAACAGAAGGGCTTATTTATTAAAGTGCAATCCAAATTGCATTGTTAATCTTGTGAACATACCTTTGGGAAGTTTTGCCTCCATAAATACTTTATTATAAGGACATTGTTGAAATAAGGACGCACCTTCATCTCTATACACTGTATACTGAAGTGTTTATGCACGTGATTACCTGCTAGATAAGTTGTAGGCTATATGTTTTCACGTAAATATATCTTGGTTTATTTCTTACCATTTGCCTGCCTATTACTTCTGGACAGCAACATTTGTTTAATAAAGCACTCCCATTTATACAATACACCACATAGGCCTAAATCTCCCTGCATTGTCTCTCTCACCGTACCACCTTTTCAATCTTTTCAAAATAGCCCTTTATCAAATGCATAAGTATTGTCTGCACTGCTGTGATTGATTCCCCCGCCCTCACCTCCCCCCCCCCACCCCACCGCTCCCACTACTGCAATAAACACAAAAATGCTGAGTCAAAAATGGTTTCGTAATTCATTTTTTGGGTAACCGAACTTCTAAGGACAGTCAATACCAACTCCCTCATAATTCACAAGACGCCGTTGAAAACGGTATTTTTGGCATCGATAAGGTAGCTCCTATTATGCTGTTTTTATTGCTTTTTCAGAAAGAAAGGTAGCGCACATCTCACCAGGTTCATGGGAGCCAATCGTATGAAGCAGAATTGTTGAGTGATAAAGTAAAAACCGATTGCCGTATTTTGTGTGCTCCCAAGAAACATAGGCTAATGGTGGCAGCAACATTTTGACCTTCTGTTGTCTTCCTCGGGTATGGCTGTGACAGGTACAGCAACGCTGTCGGCACCTTTAACATTGTGTTAGACACATGTATACAGTGTATGGCAGTGGTCTCCAACCCTGGTTCCTGGAGAGCTACAGGGGTCTGCTGGTTTTTGTTTTCACCTTAAAATCAGCACCCAATTGAGACCCAAGACACCAACAGGTGAGTTGAGTTAACTGTGTAATCAACTGCTCGAATTGATTCATGAAGTGCAGAGTCACTATGAAAACCAGCAGACCCACGTAGCTCTCCAGGACCAGGGTTGGAGACCGCTGGTGTATGGGGTTAAAATTCTTTCCTCAGTTTTCTCCATTTTACCCCCTTTATTGAGAAAATCACGTGTAACCCTCTTCTGTCGCTCTAGCATATCTACAAATAGTAGATCTAGTGGCTGTGGCTGTTTTTTTATTTAATTTTTTTTCATTTTTATGGATTCTTTCGTTCAGGGTTGTTTTTGTTTATTCACTGTGCCTGTCAGCAACGCTGGTAACAAAGACTCAAAACCATTTTTTATTCCATGCAGGAGGTGTCACGGGGGGGGGGGGGTCAGAGGCTCTGTTTACTGCGGCTTCTTGGCCGACGCAGCGTCGCGCGCGCGCGCGTGTGTGTGTGTGTGGGTGGTATTTATTCGTTCTTAGCCTCGCCGTGCCCTCCTGGAATATGGCCTGGCCCCTCGCCTCCTTCGTCTCTTTCACGGTTTGTTTAGGGGGGGAAACCTTCTCTTTCATCCTCGAATACTAATTGGGTTTTCCGTTTCTTTGTGTTTTCCAATACTCCAAAGTGTTCGTGGACAGCCTTCATTCTCCTTTCAGAACAGCTGCATATTTTATTTTCCGTAGCGCGGGCGCTTCATTGGTTTATTGATTGGCTCAACATTTAAAGGAGGCGGGGTCACGTCCTCTCTCGTTTTCACATACTTAAACGGCATCCTTTGCGCTTGGTTACTGTGAACAAAGGTTTTCGAGATGTTGAGAAGCACCTTTTTCGTAGAACTGCAGTCGTAATTGGATTGGATGTTTTTTTATATGGCTCAATTGTGTAGTGCAGGGGGGTGTCCATTCTTATCCGAAAAGGGTCCGGTGTGGGTGAAGGTTCTTTGTTCTTGTCGAGCACTATGACACCCGATTCTCCTTATTAAGGTCTTGATTGAAGACCGTGATTGGTTAATTAGTTTGAATCAGGCGTCGTAAGGCTGGGATGAAACAAACCACCTGCACCCACCCCGGCCCCCTTTCTTTGAACAGTGTATTAAGCTGCACGTTCCAAAACTGAATAACAGCCTTTTTAGCTTTCCTTGTGTACAAAATTCCACGACAGCCGTCTTGTCGGAGATACGGTGCGAGAACTCGGCACGGTTTTAAAAGTCGAAAAGAATCGTGCGTATCTTAAATGACGTGATCTTAAATCGACTAGTCAGACGCCAGGGTGTGGATGAACAGTCACGGAGACGTTACAGGCCCGCCCCCATGCACACACGCGTGCGTTATTAATGCCGTCTTCCTCCGTGTTTTTTTTTTTTTCTCCCCGAGTGTCTGTTTCTCCGGAAGCGTGAGATGAGTCACGGCTGCGGCGGCGATGCCCGGTTGGAGCCGCCGTGCGGCCGGCCACCGGTGAGGAAGTGCCGCCATTACTCACCGCTAAGTGGCACAAGGGGGGCGGGGGGGGGGGGGGGGGGGGGGGGGCTGGCCTCCGCCGGCGTGTTTTATGGATGCAGATGAAAAACTGTGCGGAAACTTTGATTGTATTAGTTATTCATACGGCGTGTGGGTGACACTCCATTCTTGCGAGACGGATTGCGCCGACCCCCCCCCCCCCCCCAATCCCCCCCCCCCCCCCCCCCCGGCTTTTG
This sequence comes from Anguilla rostrata, assembly GCF_018555375.3. NCBI lineage: Eukaryota > Metazoa > Chordata > Actinopteri > Anguilliformes > Anguillidae > Anguilla > Anguilla rostrata. The sequence continues at coordinate 69,362,872 of NC_057934.1, forward strand.
GAGGCGGAGAGTTGTGGCAATATATCAGTGCCCCTATTGGGAGGCGGCGGGCAGTTTCGCATATTGAAGGCGACACCGGGAGTTACAGTCAGCTTTGCGGCATAAAGAAGAGTCGCCGTGACAACCCGCGCCGTCCGTCCCCCGGAATTTCTACCTCTGTACGTTCTTTTATCGAATGAAAAAATAAAATAAAAAATATTGAGAAAAACGTCTCTTTTTAAAAACAGAGAGTAGTTCAAAGTCACTTAAATCACCTTTCTTCCCCATTCTGATGCTTGGTTCGAACTTCAGCAGATCGTCTTGACCATGTCTTTATGCCTAAATGTATTGAGTTGCTGCCTCGTGATTGGCTGATTAGATATTTGCGTTAACGAGCAGTTGAGCGGGTGTACCTAATAAAGTGGCCGGTGAGTGTAAATATGAGTGTAGTCTTTTTGTACGAAGGATAAGAAAACAGGTTGGTTGGCGCTTTATGCGCAGAGATGCGCACACCCCTGCGCAGAGGTTGAGTTCAGCCTCAGCTGCTCGTCTTGACTGCGTGTAAACAGATCCGCTCAGGTACAGGACTCTGCTTCGGCCCTTAGGCTGTGCTTAAAGAGAGCGGACCGGTGGTTCTGGTCTTTTGAAACGCCCCTTTTTCTCCCCATTTCATTTTTCCCACGGGGCGCAGGACTACCTGCCACCGTGGGCTATGCGTGAAAAACTCACTCATTCACTCACTCATGGATGACCTGAGAGGGACGTTTGGTAGGACGCATGCGCAGGTGGTGCTTCTTTTAGTAGGACGCATGCGCAGGTGCATCTCCCAAAATCACCACTTTGAGTGACACAAGATTTTTAAGCACAGCTTTATCGCCTAACGTTACTTCAGCTAACCCTCACATGTTAGCGTTTCGCCTACTTTAGTTAACCTAGTTGGGGTGACATAGCTCAGGAGGTAAGACCGATTGTCTGGCAGACGGAGGGTTGCCGGTTCAAACCCCGCCCTGGGCGTGTCGAAGTGTCCTTGAGCAAGACACCTAACCCCTGACTGCTCTGGCGAATGAGAGGCATCAATTGTAAAGCGCTTTGGAGAAAAGCGCTATATAAATGCAGCCCATTTACCATTTTACCATTTAGTTAGCGCGTACCACCGGTACGGATGTATGAACACACGGAGGACAGCAAATAACATTACAGAGGTGAGGACATGCCTCAGCTAGCTAGCTGTATAGTTTTACTCATGATACTTTGTACAGGTGCGCCGTGGGTCTGGACGGTTTCGTGCTTGTTTTTTTTTTCAGATTGCGGCAACTCTACCGCGTAAATCTGTATTCAGTGCAAGTTTTTTTTTTTTTTTTTGTTGAGATGTATTGAAAATACATCCACAAGTGCTAGGTGCCTCAGACTGCGCACGGTGCGCAGATACGGGAAGGAGAAGGCCAAAATCGATCGGCCCCGGCTCTCAGCAAGAGACGGCTTGTTAAATAAAGAGAGGAAATTGGCCAGGCATTTCAGAACTTTCAGAAGATTTTTTTTACTTTTCATCCATGGCTGTGAAGTATTTTTTTTTTTTTATTTAAATTTTTTTTTATGGGTCATGATGGACCTGAGGAACGATGGACCTGGCCAACCAACACGCTTGCGCTACGTGTGCATGAGGAGTCCGGGGTTTCATTTCAGGGTGGACAGCATGAGAGAGAACGAGTCGAAGTCTACAAGGTTTCTGAGACGCATTTGCTCGGTTGCATTTCACTTTTATTCTACGCTAATACTGGATTTACGTCTCTCTTAAAAAAAATAAAAAAAATGGCGTTTCAAAAACTCGTGAGGCTCTGAGGAAGGATGCTTCGATGCGAACGCTCGGAGAAGAGAGCTCACCAAGAGCCCCCCCCTCCCCCTCCCCCCCCGCATCTTTTTCTCTCTTCGAATTTTTTTCTGTGGTTCAGCCGGGCTGAAGGTCGATATCTTCCCCCAGCGTTCCCGTTTTTTAAAACCCTTGGATTTGAAGTCGTTGGGATTTTCATTTTTTTACATATACTGTATTCCCCCCCCCCCCCCAGCCTCCTCCCCCCCCTCACATATTCCAGTATGCACTGCAAGTGGAATTGATTTTTGCCGGTTAACACGTCCACGGACGGGCAAATGACACTGAATGGTGTGTTAGGCCCCAGAAATGCAGCTCGCTCTCCGGATCGATACTGCCCTGGGACTAAGCTCCTCTTCTGGGGGGGGGAGGGGGGATCAGGCTGCCTTTAGACGCTCCTGGGTTAAATGGGCTGACCTTTAGGACTGATTTACCAAAGGGCCCTCTAAAAGGGGTGGGGGGGGGGGGGCACTGAGGTGCTGGCCTACTTAGGGTGGGGGGGTGGGGGGTAGGGGTGGGGGTTTCATTTTAAAAGTAAAGGTATTGATTTTTGTGTTGGCTAAGTGTAATACATGACGTGACTGTGTGAATGCAGAGAAAAAAAACAATCAATTCATGGGTAAAGACATAAAATGTCCGGGGACTTAATCTTACATTGATCTTTTTTTTTGTGTGTGTGTGTTGGGCTTTTTTTTTTTTTTGCTTTTTTTCTTTGCTTTAAAGAGAATGTCAAATCTCTCCTGTGTTGCTTGAATGTAGGGGAGAGATAATTAAATGGATCGGGGCTAGAAAGGGGAGTTTGCTCCTCGAGGGTCAAAGGTTTTGAGGAATTTATTTTTATTTTTTTTATTTGAGCTGCTGGAAAATGCTTTTCCATCACTCGAAAATAGCAAAGCATTGTGGGTAACCTGTGTTATCGAGCGTCCCTGGAAGAGAGAGACCTCTCTGTGAGGGGAGTGAACTAACGAAGAGGCCGGTGCCGAAATTGTCAGACCCCCTATGGGCAATTGCGCAGACCCCCACGCTGCATTTAATTAGGCTGGAAAGAGGCAGGTCTCCTCTGTATGGAATGAAAATGGCTCCTCACAGGAAGCTCAGAACCTGAAGAGGCCGAGGTCTTTCTGAGTCCGTTCGTTTATCGTCCGATTGGACGGCGCTCTGCTGGAGCAGGGCCGCGTCCAACCTCCTCGTCTGTCCGCTTACTAATTCACATCCGCACCACAGCCCCACAGCCCCACAGCCCCACAGCCCCACAGCCCCACAGCACCACAGCCCCACAGCGCCACAGAACCACAGAACCACAGCCCCACAGCCCCACATCCGCCCCACAGCCCCACAGCCCCACAGCCCCACAGCGCCACAGCACCACAGCCCCACAGCCCCACAGCCCCACAGCGCCACAGCACCACAGCCCCACAGCCCCACAGCCCCACAGCGCCCCTTCGCTGGAGTTCGGGCTCTTTTGTAAAGAGAAAAGCGCGCGACGAGGATGACCAGGAGCGAGGTGTTCGCCCCGTTTCAGAATTCTGAGGCGGCGCGGTGCTTTATCGATCTGAGAGGCTCGTCGGGGGTCGTCCTGGAAAGAGCCCAAAATGTGGAGCTCAGCACCGAGGCTCACTCATCTACTCCCGCATTGTCAGAGACGGCAACGGGGGGGTGGACTGGAAGGGGGGGTTGGAGGTGGACTGGGGTGGTGGCTGGGAGCAGGGGGTGGGGGGGAAGGTGGTGGAGGTGGACTGGGAGGTTGGTGGACTGGGTAGGGGGGCTGGGGGTGGAGGTGGAGGTGGACTGGTGGGGTGGTGGACTGGGTGGGGGGGTGGGGTGGAGGTTGAGGTCAACTGGGGGGGGGTGGTGGACTTGGGGGGCGTTGCTGAATTTTACCCTCATAACTACCGCAAATAGATGATGAAACAAAAGTACGACTTGGGCATCCGATGACGAGAAAACGCACGTTGCACTCGGGCCGTCTTTGAAAGGGGCCGAAGACGAAGACGGCGATTGGCTGCAGAGCTCGCAGCGCTGCTCTGTAATTGGTCACCGAGGGGGCGATTATCTGAGACTGTGGAAATAAGGCGCGCCTCGCAACACACGCAGCCGGGCGGAGACCCCTCTGATGACCTTCGCTCCCAGGGCTGATCGCTCCACAGCAGGAAGAGCTGCAGTGCATTCTGGGCCACGAAATAAAACCCGGGGGGCTTTATTTATTCCGCTGGATCCTCGCGTGTGTCACGGTTACAGTGTCCTAGGGCCACTCTGGCAATGCTGACTACCTGCGTGCCTCGTCTCCCAAAGGAAAACCGTTCTTTTTTTTTTTTTCTAAATTCATTTGCTTTTCAGCAGAAATAGCGGCAGTACGTACACCTCCTGTCCTGTGTGTGGGCTGGCCCGCGCGTTGCTAAGGTGACGCCGCTAGCTTCAGTCCCTCTCTCGTTCGGCGGGCGATGCGTCATCGTTAAAAGTCACGATAACGTATCGCTTCCCGGAAAGGTTTTCATTAGTTTTCCTGGTCCGTGTGATGTAATTAACTTTTATTAATGGGCTAGCCCGCTATGTGCGGCACTGTGGAGCTGTGGGCCTGAGCTAGTGCAACGAGGGGTGGGGGTGGGGGGGGGTGTGAGCACAGCGGTGGGCTCAGAACGGAGTCTGCAAGTGAATGCTTCAGGAGTGCCTTCCCCAGGGACCCCCCCCCCCGAAAAGGTCAGCTCTCCCACTGAGCTGTGATGACATCACCAGACAGACGGCTCTGAAGGTGTCGTTGGCTCGCAGGGAGTAGAGCTGTGCGGATCGCTAGCTGATTTGCTGTGTATAGCATCGCTCTGTCATACGAGGACTATGGAGAAGCAACCCTGGGTATCAAAGGTTTATCAGGGACCCTCCCTGGTTTGTGTGTGTGCATTGTGATTTCAGCGCTAGTTTGTACTTGGCAGGATTGTTTGTTTGTTTGCTGAACAGGTTACTCTACAGGGTTGGAGTCCTGATCTATGTGGTCACTTCTGGCACTACGATCTAGTGTGTTTCTTTTGCACCTCTGCACCTTGAACTAATGCACTTGTTGTACGTCGCTCTGGATAAGAGCGTCTGCTAAATGCCTGTAATGTAATGTGTACATAAAGGTGTGTGTGTGTAAAAGCGCCTATTGCCATTGTTTCCGTAGTTCTGTCTGTACCTTGAGGTTTTTGAAGTTTCATCTTGCCTGTATCTACCCTGGGATCTAAAGACAGGCAAATGCGAGGAGACCCGAAGCGACTCTGATCCGTCCTTGGAGCGAGGCTCTCCCCGGAGTGGGAAGGGGGATTTGCGTGACCGAGTCCTTGGTGGACTCTGGAGAGCAGGAGCTGCGTAGGCTGCAGATGCAGTGTGATGGCTTGCTATGGGGGGGGGAGGGGGGGGGTGGTGCAGCGTACTCTGAATAAACTGAACGCAGGTTACGGGGCAGTAAGTCTCTCCGTAGTCGGGCGCAGTTCTGAGGAAGCTGAGCGTGGCTTGTGATTGCTTTCCTGAATCGGTGGTGTTGCGTTTGATAGATAATAGAATAGCATGATGACAATGAGGGGCAATTTGAAGCCAATTAGATTTTTCATACCCGTGAAAATAGTTGCTCCGCTCACGGAGAAAAATAAGGAAAGCATCCATCTTCTATATTTACAGTCCTGTCTGTTTAAATAGGCCAGTAAGAGAGCGGCACCGGAATGCTCATAAATTCTTCCCCCACAGAACCGGTAATGAACAGAGGGAAAGCGTTTCTCTCAATCTTTCTCCTCTGTTCATCGTAAACTGACACATTGTTATGTAGACTTGCTTCCCCCCCCCCCCCCCCACAGAATCCCCTTGGGTTGTATCTATTCAAATTGCATTCCCCCCCCTCTATAAAGTGACTGGAGATCGTGCAGAGGAATAAAAAAGCAGGGGAACTAGAAGTCTGGAATGTTCTTTTTTAGATGCGGGCATTGAAGGTCCTCCTGGTGCTGGCGGTTCGCGGACGGTTAATTTCTTCCATCTTTTCACGCGTTAGGATGCGACGGAAGATTAAGGGGAATGCCGCAGAGGCCACCGAGCGGCTGCTTTGTGCCGCATAATTGTGCTTAATCTGTCACTTCCTGTCTCCTTTTGTGCGCTGTTAAATTGCCTCCCCGTATCCTCGCTGATTTGATTATTTATTATTTATTTATTTTTTATTTTTTTAATTTTTTTTGTCAGTCTGAAGAGGCCGTTTCCCTGATTTCTGAACGGGAATCGTTTTCCACAGTCAGCTGCACCACAAACGAATGTAAAAATAAAAAGCTCTCCCTTTCTTTTTATTGGAAACTGGTAAAGAAAGTCTCTTGGGGCGTCCTGTATATGAAGCCAGTTAAAATATTTAATGCGTTCAATTATTAAAAATGCATCTGTACCTATAAATCCCTCCATATGTATATTTATATATAGAGAAATATAGCAGACGTTGAAGTACTCTGCTTCTTGTATTAACAGGATCTTTGTTCATGTTTATTATTTGCTGTATCTAATATTGTTAAATATTATGTGTGGTCAGATGTATATAATTACCTGGTGCTGAAATATGGGTGGCTTTTGTCCAAGGTATTGAGGATAATTGTATGGAAAAAATATATCAGCCTATAACCTAATTAGCATTTTTGTGATAAACAATCACTCACAGCTTTGAGCTGCATTTGTTGTGAATTCATTTAAATGTATATTAATATTTAAACAATTGACTGCATGCTTTTCATACTGCGCCACAGATGAAGAATGAATGTAACGATCACTTTGGTCTTTGCAGCCATTGTGTAATATTTCTGTGAAAAGAACTGCCCCCATTCCAACACCACTACTGTGAAATTCCCTCTTCAGTTTAATAGCGCGCTGGGCTTCACGCGTCCAGCGCTGCGTTATCTACAGGGCCTAAAAAGTTGTGGAGTTTTTTATTGTCCTGAGTTCGGGGTGCTTCTGGGCAGGAGTGGCGAGCCTCACTTGAGTTTCTGGACAGCACCTATTTTTGTGAGAAATTAGATTTTTTTTAGATCTGCCTCTTGCCCTTGCCTCTGGGTGCTGCCTCACTTCAGCAGCTTCTGGCTGAATGTAAGAAAGATAGAAGAGAGAGAAATACATCTCAACTCGCTGCGGAGGGAGGGAGGGAGAGAGGGAGGGAGGGAGGGAGGGATAATTGAGAGGGAGATTTACTGCTTCTGACATCATATTTGGCAGGAACATCACATGCCTCGCTCTGGAAGAGCCCGGAGCGGTACAGGGCTGAGTTCAAGTCAAGCAGCACGGAAGGCTGTCACTTCAGATAGGCGCTCCGCGCGCTCCTCGCGAAAAGAGACAGGTAATTAGCCGTCGCTCGCGAAACGGCAAATCAGGACTCGCCGGGGAGGGAGCTGAGACGCGATGCTGCGGTTGCTAGGCGATGGCCGTCGGGTCTCTGAACCCCGCCCGCCCCGTGCAGAGCCCTTCCCTCTCGCCGGGAGCTCACGCCTGACTGCGCGGCGGACAGGAAGTGGTGCGCAGTGCTGACAGCTGAGGCCGTGCAGCTCACCCGCGGAACTCTGCCGCTCCCGTGTGATGCTGGCTTTGATTGGTCGAAGCAGGGCATTGGGATGTATGATTTCCTGTCAATCTAACATGTACAGTGTGCGTAATTCTTCCCGGGGGGATTTCCGCTTCTGTCACTCTCAGATGACAAATAACCAACAAATAACTGATCAACAACAAGCAGGAAGTTGAGCAATGTCCAATCAGATGACACTTTTGAGGCCGGCTAGCTTTTTGAGCCTTACCGAGGTCTGTAGATAGCTTCACTGCTGCCCTACGTAGCATTAATTCTAGTGTATAAACCTATTTTTTTTTTACAGTGTATGGAATAAACTGGTTTAAATGGTCCATAACAGCTATTGATACATACCTTTAAACGTTATTAAGTGTACTTAAGCACGTCATGTATACCTGCTACTACAAGACGGACACGTTTCTTTTATAAATGCTTATTAACAGGTTAATTATACAAATGCTACTGAGAATAACCAACCCAGTGGTAGATTGCTAGCTAGCCTAGCGCGCATATAGTAAATGCAGTTCAGTGCTAGGTAGTAGCTAGTAGCTAGGGAGACTTAATTTATGATGTACTGTCGAGCGACAGATCAGGAAATGTCCAGGAAGTAATGATACACTGGGAAGAATTATACACTGCGACAGCAGCCTCACATTAGTCACCACAACCCTGCCGGTGCCCTCCCTCCCTCCCTCCCTCCATCCTCCGTCGGCCGCGGTGCAATCCATTTAAATTGTTGTCTTTCACGGACCCAGATTCCATCTGCAGTTGAGCGGTTCTGCTTCATTAAGCTCATTCCAGTCTGAATTGTAATTACTTCCCTATTTCCCCCCCCCAACTTTTTTGCGATCTGTCTGGAGGGAAAGAAAGGATGAATTGGTTTGAAAAACCTGTTAACAGCAGCGGCGGCGGCGGCGGCGGTGGCGGCATCCGTCGATGGCCCCTTCCTTCCCGCCCGCCCGCCCACCCGTGGCGGGGCAGAGCGGAGGCAGCCGTGCGCGTCCTCTACGGCGGAAATGGCGGCCTCTGCCGTTTCAGCCCCCCCCCCCCCTGAAAAAATAAAAAATAAATACGCATCTGAGGGAAAGGTTTTCGTTTCGGTGAAAATGGCGTCATAAATATTTGAGCGCTCTCTCTCTCTCTCGGAGGGTAAGGTTTTTGGCGGGTCCTGGCTCGGGAGTTACCCCGAGCGCCTGCGGGCCTTGTCGCTGGCGCATTGCATTAAACCCGAAAAACCACGGCCTGCCCACGGTGACCTTCTCAAAGGAGCCCGGCGCCCCCTGTCATTACACGCCTCGGGGGCTGCTGCTGTCGGCAACGGCGTCCGGCGCAATTACGCAATTGTCTCTAAAGCGGCGCCGTCGGGCGAGATCCGAGTGTTTTTTTGTTTTTTTTTGTTTTGTTGCCTGCGCTCCTCTCCCTGCTCCTTCATCAGAGCTCGCGCTGTGAGCACAAACTCCACCGGACTGCGCTTCGCCTCCGCTTTTTTCTCCGCCGTCCGTCTCCGGTTTGAAGGGCTTATCGGGCCCCCGGAAAACAAGGTTAATGTTGTTTTTAGCGCCGCCCGGCTCTCTGCTGCAGACATTTGTCATTTTGCAGCCTTATTGCTTTTTTTTTTTTTTTTTTTTTTTTTGCTTCGCACTGTAAGAGCAGCTTTGTTTAGGGTCGCTGTAAGAGCAGCTTTGTGTAGGGCCGCTGTAAGAGCAGCTTTGTGTAGGGCCGCTTTAAGAGCAGCTTTGTGTAGGGCTGCTGTAAGAGCAGCTTTGTGTAGGGCCGCTGTAAGAGCAGCTTTGTGTAGGGTCGCTGTAAGAGCAGCTTTGTGTAGGGCCGCTGTAAGAGCAGCTTTGTGTAGGGCCGCTGTAAGAGCAGCTTTGTGTAGGGCCGCTGTAAGAGCAGCTTTGTGTAGGGCCGCTTTAAGAGCAGCTTTGTGTAGGGCTGCTGTAAGAGCAGCTTTGTGTAGGGCCGCTGTAAGAGCAGCTTTGTGTAGGGTCGCTGTAAGAGCAGCTTTGTGTAGGGCCGCTGTAAGAGCAGCTTTGTGTAGGGCCGCTGTAAGAGCAGCTTTGTGTAGGGCCGCTGTAAGAGCAGCTTTGCGTAGGGCCGCTGTAAGAGCAGCTTTGCGTAGGGCCGCTGTAAGAGCAGCTTTGTGTAGGGCCGCTGTAAGAGCAGCTCTGTGTAGGGCCGCTGTAAGAGCAGATTTGTGTAGGGCCACTGTAAGAGCAGCTTTGTGTAGGGCCACTGTAAGAGCAGCTTTGTGTAGGGCCGCTGTAAGAGCAGCTTTGTGTAGGGCCACTGTAAGAGCAGCTTTGTGTAGGGCCGCTGTAAGAGCAGCTTTGTGTAGGGCCGCTGTAAGAGCAGCTTTGTTAGGGCCACTGTAAGAGCAGCTTTGTGTAGGGCCGCTGTAAGAGCAGCTTTGTGTAGGGCCGCTGTAAGAGCAGCTTTGTGTAGGGCCACTGTAAGAGCAGCTTTGTGTAGGGCCGCTGTAAGAGCAGCTTTGTGTAGGGCCGCTGTAAGAGCAGCTTTGTGTAGGGCCGCTGTAAGAGCAGCTTTGTGTAGGGCCGCTGTAAGAGCAGCTTTGTGTAGGGCCGCTGTAAGAGCAGCTTTGTGTAGGGCCGCTGTAAGAGCAGCTTTGTGTAGGGCCGCTGTAGAGCAGCTTTGTGTAGGGTCGCTGTAAGAGCAGCTTTGTGTAGGGCCGCTGTAAGAGCAGCTTTGTGTAGGGCCGCTGTAAGAGCAGCTCTGTGTAGGGCCGCTGTAAGAGCAGCTTTGTGTAGGGCCGCTGTAAGAGCAGCTTTGTGTAGGGCCGCTGTAAGAGCAGCTCTGTGTAGGGCCGCTGTAAGAGCAGCTTTGTGTAGGGCCGCTGTAAGAGCAGCTCTGTGTAGGGCCGCTGTAAGAGCAGCTTTGTGTAGGGCCGCTGTAAGAGCAGCTTTGTGTAGGGCCGCTGTAAGAGCAGCTTTGCGTAGGGCCGCTGTAAGAGCAGCTTTGCGTAGGGCCGCTGTAAGAGCAGCTTTGCGTAGGGCCGCTGTAAGAGCAGCTTTGTGTAGGGCCGCTGTAAGAGCAGCTCTGTGTAGGGCCGCTGTAAGAGCAGATTTGTGTAGGGCCGCTGTAAGAGCAGCTTTGTGTAGGGCCGCTGTAAGAGCAGCTTTGTGTAGGGCCGCTGTAAGAGCAGCTCTGTGTAGGGCCGCTGTAAGAGCAGATTTGTGTAGGGCCGCTGTAAGAGCAGCTTTGTGTAGGGCCGCTGTAAGAGCAGCTTTGTGTAGGGCCGCTGTAAGAGCAGCTTTGCGTAGGGCCGCTGTAAGGAATGGGCCGGTGTTGCTCTGCGGTCCCGCCGCGAAGAAACTTGTCTTTCTGTGACGGGCGGCCATTTTGTACACATCCGAAGGTCTTCAACGTAACTTTTTAAAAATCAATCATTTACTTTGCTTTCGCTGTACTCACTTTTGCTGTCACTGCATTGCATCTGATACCCCTTCCAGCCCATCTAGCACTGAACTTTTAAGCAGCTTGCCGATATTTCAATTTTTACAATAGTGCCTGTGCGAGACTTTTTGACGTTTTTGCGAAGAACAGAGAAGTGGGACTCCGTTGCTGGCACAACTGTGGGATTAAACGGCGGCGGCTCGTTGCGGTGTTTTGTAAATGTACAGCAGCCGTAGCGCGCTGGGTAATTTCATCTCCCGTAACCCACTTAAAAGTGCCTATGGTAGCGAAATGCGCTCCCGGGGATGTTTCGCTCGTTCTCTTACCGCAGGCTGGTGCGCTCGTGAAACCGCCTCTTAGCATTTCGCAGCTGCCGCTGAAACTATGCGCTTGTTAACAGCTGAACATTTCACAGTTTTGTGTCGCGAGCCCTCGGCTGCACCTGTTTGACGTGTTCCTTGCGTGTGAAATGAGGGCCCGTCGTGGAGTTTTTCCCCTGTCTGCTGACACCTGCGGTGATACCAGTATGCTGTTCCCTGGTCAGTGATTGGACGATGCTCAGCTGCGGTGATACCAGTGTGCTGTTCTCTGGTCAGTGATTGGACGATGCTCAGCTGAGGTGATACCAGTGTGCTGTTCTCTGGTCAGTGATTGGACGATGCTCAGCTGTGGTGATACCAGTGTGCTGTTCCCTGGTCAGGGATTGGACGATGCTCAGCTGTGGTGATACCAGTGTGCTGTTCCCTGGTCAGTGATTGGACGACGCTCTGCTGCGGTGATACCAGTGTGCTGTTCCCTGGTCAGTGATTGGACGACGCTCTGCTGTGGTGATACCAGTGTGCTGTTCCCTGGTCAGTGATTGGACGACGCTCTGCTGCGGTGATACCAGTGTGCTGTTCCCTGGTCAGTGATGACCGACGCTCCAGCTGCGGTGAAACAGTGTGCTTGTTACCTGGTCAGTGTTGGACGAGCTCTGCTGCGTGTACAGTGTGCTGTTCCCTGGTCAGTTATTGACCAGCTGCTACCTGCGGTGATACAGTGTGCTGTTCCCTGGTCAGTGATTGGACGACGCTCTGCTGCGGTGATACCAGTGTGCTGTTCTCTGGTCAGTGATTGGACGATGCTCAGCTGTGGTGATACCAGTGTGCTGTTCCCTGGTCAGTGATTGGACGATGCTCTGCTGCGGTGATACCAGTGTGCTGTTCCCTGGTCAGTGATTGGACGACGCTCTGCTGCGGTGATACCAGTGTGCTGTTCTCTGGTCAGTGATTGGACGATGCTCAGCTGTGGTGATACCAGTGTGCTGTTCCCTGCTCAGTGATTGGACGATGCTCTGCTGCGGTGATAACAGTGTGGTGTTCCCTGGTCAGTGATTGGACGATGCTCTGCTGCGGTGATAACAGTGTGCTGTTCTCTGGTCAGTGATTGGACGATGCTCAGCTGCGGTGATACCAGTGTGCTGTTCCCTGGTCAGTGATTGGACGATGCTCTGCTGCGGTGATACCAGTGTGCTGTTCCCTGGTCAGTGATTGGACGATGCTCTGCTGCGGTGATACCAGTGTGCTGTTCCCTGGTCAGTGATTGGACGATGCTCTGCTGCGGTGATACCAGTGTGCTGTTCCCTGGTCAGTGATTGGACGACGCTCAGCTGGGCGTGTCAGCTACGGTGATGTGCGATATGTGATGACTTGCTCCAGTGCTGGTTTCACCTCCTCCCGCGTTACTCTGCGGCGCCTGGGCTCGTTAAGAGTCCGGTTCAGATTGGAGAGAGTCAGCACAGCCTCCATTCAGAGCAGACCCCTGCGCGATGGGCAGGGGGTTTAGCCAGGTGCATTTCAAGTCCAATAAAGTTTTCACATGTCCCAAAATAAAATCCTTGAAGGTAGAAGAGGTGGTACTGATTCACCTTTCCTGCCCCACACCCCCCCCCCCCCCCACCCAATAAGAGGATGCACCGAGGCCTGATGCACCACACGGGGGCGCACACGTCAGAACCTGTTTGACTCAGAGCGTGACCGGTCTGACCGTTTTTGGTGACCTTATCCGGGAACACCCGTTGGCAGCGCGAGCAGGAAGCAGGTTTGTTTCGCTCTGGCGTTTGGTGAGATGACGTGCGCTTCACTCTCTGAAGCTGACGTGTGGAGGTGCCGCCTCCCCTCCCTCCCTCCCTCTCTCCCTCACCTCCCTCCCTCCCTCCTCTCCGCTGCCCCGCAGAGACTCTAGCGTGGGGAGCCCCCCTGCCCGAACGGTGTAGCACGGCGGGTGGAGGGTAGCACAGTGGGTAAGGAACTGGGCTCGTAACCGAAAGGTCGCAGGTTCGATTCCCGGGTAAGGACACTGCCGTCGTACCCTTGAGCAAAGGTACTTAACCTGAATTGCTTCAGTATATATCCAGCTGTATAAGTGGATGTAATGTAAATCCTGTGTAATTCGCTCTGGATAAGAGCGTCTGCTGAATGCCTCTAATGTAATGCACTGTAATGTAATGGGAGCGGTCCGCGCTGACGCTGTTCAGCGGCCGCGAATCTCTCTCTCCCCTGGCGCTCACACCTCGGCCCCGGCTGTCTGACGCCGTCCCCTCCCCGCCGCTCCCTCCCCTCCCTCCCCGCCCCGCCCCTACCCTGCGCCGGGCTGCGAAACCCGTTAAACGGGCGTGGGGACCCCTTCCTGGCGCTCTGTCAGGACCGATTCGGGCTCTACGTGTCCTGGCGGCGCTCCAGGTGATTAAGGCTGAGGAACGAGGCCCTTTAAATTATTTCCCAGGTTAGCGCGGTGTGCGCACCCTCCGCCTGTTCTCCGTTTTTAGTTTTGTATTAGGGCTCCCCCTGTGGGGGGGGGGCGGGGGGAGGGGCCAGAGACGGTACTTCCATCTCTCCCTCCCCTGAGCTCTTAGGCTTCGCCAGCAGACAGCCTGAGCAGACGTGTTCTCTCTGGTGTAATACGGACCACGGTGAGGTTTTTTTTATTTTGTTTATTTATTTCTTTATTTATTTTATTTATTTTTTTTACTGCTGTTCATTTTCAGCTGCTTGCAGTAAAATGCAGATCTATCGCCGCGGCAATTCGCGTTCTGAGCCATTTACAAATCCAATTAAGGTTCTTGGGGGGGGGGGGGGGAGAAAAAAAACATGTAGAGGTTTTGTGAGCCTTGTGAAATACAATTATGTGCATTGGGGTTGGTATTTGTTCATTTTGTTCGTTTCGTAGGGTCTCTTCGTTTCAGAGCAAACACGGTCGTTGTTTCACGTTCGCAAGCTAAAGCGGTTTGTCCGAAATTTGAACTCGCTATCTTCCGTGCGGAGCTCCGTCATGAATTCAAACTGCCGTGGAGTAGGATAAACGACGTATCGTCGCCCCAGGGAGACTGTATTCCACCATTATGTTTTTTTTGAAGGATCCTGTCGTCTCCCATTTCACAGTAATAAGATTTGCCTGATGTTTTCCCATGTATTTGATTGACACCGGCCACGTCCGCATCCTTTTTCTTTACACAGAGATTAACCCTAAAAGTGGGGTCAAACTAATGTCATCCTGAGAGGAAATGTCCATATCTCAATAAGAACAAATTGACCCATCTGAGAGCAGCCAGGCTTGAAATTAAGTTGAGTGGGTAGATCTGTTTGTTGCAATAAGTAATAAATCTGACTTGCACTTGCAGCAAACCGGGGATGTAATTGTATTATGCGAGATGCAGACAACCAGAAAGTAATAACAATCTTTTGTGCTATTTGTACAGACGTTCTGTAATGAGACTCATTTCAGTACTTGATCTGTCGAGGATGGTTTTAGTGTCTGCTTGCGCCTTGTCTTTGTACCAGTGTGTTGGCTCTTGTGAGTTAAGAGAGAAAAACAGAGACGCTTCTCAAAGATTTATTTTTGGTTTGTTTACGCAGGCAGTGTAGCTACGTGCTCCTTAAACCTTTTATCAGCATGTGCGCATGTCGTCACGGGTACTGCCAGCAGGCTGTTTGATCATTATCTGCTGTGCTTAATTGAAATGATTTCTGAAATTTGAAATCCTGGAAATATCAAATGGGTGAGACAGCCAAAGAGCGGTTACCTGCGTTTTTGTGTGTGTGTGTGTGTGTGTGTGTGTGTGTGTGTGTGTAGGCTTATGTGTGGTCAGCTGGTTTGTGTGTTCAGGACTGTGTGTTCGGGTCTGTGTGTTCAGGTCTGTGGGCAGTGTGTTCAGGTCTGTGTGTTCAGGACTGTGTGTTTCAGGACTGTGTGTTTCAGGTCTGTGTGTTCAGGACTGTGTGTTCAGGTCTATGTGTTCAGGTTTGCATGTTCAGGAACACGTCTGTGTTCGTTGCTTCGACAGGCTAAAGAACTGGAGCTGACAGAGGCAGAACAGACACGTGTCAGTAAATCTGAACCAAGTGTCTGTGACCCAAACCGAATCACACGCTACTTGCTTTTCATAGCCTGCGTCAGAAACGATGTCAGTCCTGATCTGTGAGGATTTCCGCCTGCGCCAAGACCCAGGCACGCGGGGGGGTAGGGTGGAGGGGTTGCAGGGGCTCGTGCCCCAAGTGCCAGATGTGCCCCTTTAATTTGATTTAAAAAATTTATATATATTTATATTATTGTTGCTATCATTAATTTTCATTCATTAATTTTGGTAAAACCTGTTCTGTATGATAACTGGATGAAAAAACAGTTTTCTGTGTTCGTGTGCCCTTTCCTCTCTTTGAGCACCTGCCACTCAAAAGGCCTCTGCATGGGCCTACCAAGACATGCCTTGAGTCCGCAGGATTTGGCATCCAGTCGCCATGCTTTTCAAACACTACTACACATATAAAACACACACACACACACACACACACACACACACGCCCACACGCCCACACGCCCACACACCCACACACACACACATGCACGCTCACACACACACACACACAAACACACACGCATGCTCGCACACACACACACACACACACACACGCATGCTCGCACACACACACACGCCCACACACACACACAGCACGCTCACACACACACACACACAAACACACACGCATGCTCGCACACACACACACACACACACACACGCACACACACGCCACACGCCCACACGCCCCACCACACACACACACATGCACGCTCACACACACACACACACAAACACACACGCATGCTCGCACACACACACACACACACACACACACACACACACACACACACGCATGCATGATGGCAGCAGTTTCATGAAATGTCCCTGAAATGCAAGCGGATTGACCAGCCACTTTATAAATGGGTGCTGCCTCAGAAGGAATCTATATAAAATTCTATTAGTCACAGCGTGTACAGTAATACAGTACATTCTTCAGAATCAGGCTGAGAAACTGTGAAACCTTATTTATCGTGATTTAGAGAGATTTGACTGGAGTTCCAAGTCACTGTTTGCTGACAGCGGGGAAGTGTTTTGCCAAAGGGAAAGAAAAAAAAGTTAGCGAGATAATTATGGATATATGCATATGCGGGGAAAAACACAGATACAATCCAAAACATTTCTCTCCATCTCTCCATCTGTCAGTCATTGTATTATTTCTGGCAGGACTTGTGGAGAGAGGAAAAATTAATAGGGAAAAAACTTTCGCGTCAAGCATTCACATCATGCTGTTGGCAACGATTTGACTCGGAGGGCCACCCGCGTATGCTCTCTCCCATGATGCACTGGGGCAGCAGCTGAGGGCCTTGCTCTGGGTCTGTGGTGGTCCACGTGAGGATCATTCTCTCTCTCCTCCTCCTCCTCCTCCCCTCTTTCTCTTATTGAGGTCCGGCCTCCCGTGCCAGCTCACAGTGTAAATAACTGTCCAATCAGAGTGATGCATGAGCCCCCTGCCAGCGGGACTGGCTTCCTCCGCTGCGGCCTGGAAATCGCTCCGGGCGGGGGAAGGAGGCGGGGGGGGGATGGGTGGGTCTATCTGGGGGGCCGCGACGAGGCGCGGGCTTGTCTCTGCACGGTCGAAGTCCCATCGACTGCCTCTGCCCTGGTCAGCCGAAAGAGAAAGACGGCATATTTAACTACTATTATTATTATTATTATTACTATTATTACTATTATTACTATTACTATTACTATTACTATTACTATTATTATTACTATTATTATTATTATATATTATTATTATTATAATAAAAATGTTTTTTTAGCTGTGGAGGCGAGTATGAGGCCGCTCCGCTCTGCGCTGGCTCCCCTGCAGGTGGCCAATCACGCGGGAGAGCGAGGCGGCCGGCTGCGGGAGAAACGTGCACAGCGGGAGGCGCTGGCGCTCCACCCTGGTGGCTACCGGATGCCGGGGGGGGGGCCTGTCACGTCTGTTTACCCGGGCTGATTTAAACATGTGCGACGGGGATAATCGCTAATTGGTCTGGAGGGAACGCTGACTTTCCTCGGGCTCTGCTTTTAACATAATCGCGTGGGTAGGTGTCCCTGTACGGTCAGGCGAAGGACGAAGGAAATATTGACCTTTAAGGTTAAAAAAAAAAAGGTTGTTTAAAAAAGCTCTACATTGGGCCTGTGTGTGTGCAGTGTATTTAAAGTAGTATGACCCATTATGTGGACTGTGTGTCTGTGTATAATTTGCGTCTGTGTATAATTTAGTTTTATTGTGCTGGAGTATCACAGGCAGCGTGTCCTGTTGTATATGACAAGGGCAATGGAGCGTGTGCAGTCTCTGATCCCAGGGGCTCTGCCTCCAGTTGAGAGGCCTTGTTGCATCTCCTGGGGAGAAGACAGCCAAGCCCCACCCTGCTGGAGCTGTCAGGGAAACAGCATCCTCTATCTCTCACACACACGCTCGCACACACACACACACACACACACACACACACACAGGCACTCACACACGCATGCACACACACACACACACGCACACACACACGCATACACACACGCGCACACACACTCATGCACACACACACACACACACACACGCACACACACACACGCACACACACACACACACGCGCATGCGCGCACACACACACGCACACACACACACACATGCACACACACACACGCATGCACCCACACACACCACGCACGCACGCACACACACACGCTTGCTCTGAGGACACAGGCAGTGGAATGACAGCCCGTGACAGCACTGAAGAGCCACCACAGCTCAACTCCACTCAGAGCTGCCACTGCAGGCCTGGCCCCTAACCTGCTGGGGGGCGGGGGGGCAGAGGGGCGGGGGGGGGGGTTTCTCCACCACCACAACAGCACAACCACATGCAGACCCACCTGTGAGCCAATCATCCACTGCTATCCACCCGAATGTACTCAGGGGGTAGAGACAGGGGGGCTGGGCTGGGCTGGGCTGGGCTGGGCTGGGCTGGGCTGGACCGGGCCGGGCTGGGCTGGGCTGGGCTGGACTGGACTGGACTGGGCTGGACTGGACTGGGCTGGACTGGGCTGGGCTGGGCTGGGCTGGACTGGACTGGACTGTGGCAGTTCAATCTCTCCTCTCCCACTTGTTATCTATCTCTCCCATACGCAATCCTCATTTTTATGCCCCCGTCTATTTCACAGTTTAGTTGCATTTGTTCCGGTGCTGAAAAGATTTAAATTAAGGAGATAAATTTGCTTGAGGAGTAAGTAGAAAAACACCTCAGCTTCGCTGGACTAACCTAGAGGAAGCCTCAGAATAATTCTTTCTCTTTTATCCCACCGTGATGATTGAAAAAATCTCCTTTGCTCAGACGGAAACCTACAGTGGCCATGTCTGGTGACCTCTATTGAATGACACAGACATCCGTGCTGGGCTGCTGGCTGGCGCTGCCTGTTGAATTGGAAGCCGACGGCACGGAGAGGCAGTCGTTTCTGTACGATTGTATGTCTGAACAGCTCATAGATGGTCAAGGCGGTATGCTTTTATTGTGTACGTCTTCAGAAAAATGGGGCATGGGCAGTTAAAAAAAAAAAAAAAAAAATCTATTTGTTGTAGTGAACGACCGTGCATGCGGGTGACATATAATGCGATGCAGTGGAGGTGGCTGGGGTAACTGTGAAGCTATCTCCTCCATGCCTTGGCCGGGGCCTGTAAGTTTCACTCCCTGCTGTTTAAATAATTGCCTCTTTCCTCACAGAGTCACAAAGTGTCACCCTTACCGGGAACATTAAAAAAAAAAAACTAAAAAAAAAAAAAACGTCCACACACAGCAACACCCTCTTGCATGTTGCAGTTACAAAAGAGGCCATATAATATGATTTAGGAGGATGCATGGTTGGACTAAAAGCCTTTTAATGACATAGAACAATGGGATTCTTTGTGAGAACAAATTGAACAGTGGGCTCTGGGCTGTGTAAAAATTTCTGTGCCAGAAAACCGACTCAATTAGGCGCTAACTAATGCAATTTCATATCTGAAGAATTCCTTTTAGTGTAATAACGAGGAGGTGTTTTGAGAGAATCCGTTCGAGTAAATTAATCAAGCCACTTATTTTCTTTTGTTTCCGTGGATTTCCGAGCGTTAGTCACACCGCGGTGGTGTTTGTTGCGAGACATGCCAGGATGAGTGAACACTGTGCATGCCTCCTAAGCTAAAATCGCTATCTGAAGCGTTCTCCCGAGCTGAAGATATCTTTCTTTCCGTGCGATTTCCAGCATCAAGGAAACCCTTGAAATTAACTACCGTTAAGATAAGTGGTTGTTTCACTGTTTATCTTTTCAGATAAATACACCGAAGAAGGAGGGTTTGCATATGTGGAAGATAACAGTATTTTTGCAAATAGTACTGCTTATGCTGTCTAGTGCCTATACGTAGGTATTTTTGTCTAGTATCTTAAACGCTGCTTTTCAGGATATAACATGACTGGCTGTCATGTTGGGCGATAAGCAATTTGTCATGTTTGTGCGTCTGCTTCACGAGCAGCGCGGTTTGATTGAGTGCATTTCGGCACAAAGAGATTTGCATGTGTTTGCTGTAAGCGACTGGCGCAGACGGAGCGCGCGCTCTCTGCAGCCGTACAGCTTTTTGTTCTAGTTCAGACTCTGACGGCGGTTTCGGCCACGGCTGAGTTCGGTGGATCTCCGGCGACGCGGGCCGGGCGATCGCTCGCCGCGCCGGAAGCGTTCTGCGCGCGCCGGCGTTCCGGTGAGTCGAGGGGGCAGGTGCGCGGAGAGGTAAAACCTGGCCTTGCCTTTAAAAAAATTCCGCTCAGTCACGCAGAATTCTCCGAACGAGACGATTATCCTCTTCCCCGACGATGCTGCGAGCCCGCAAATGGGCATGAAGCGGTCTGCCTTTGTTAGGAAAAATAAAAAAATAAAAAATAATTTCCCCATTACAAAGCCAAAAAAAGGAGGGAAAAAAACTTGATGACCCTGATGACCGTTTCTCAGTGCTTGCATCAGCAGGCCCAGCGGGGTGGGGGCGGGGGTAGCGTAGCGGGGGGACGGGGGTGGCAGAGTGCAGGCCTGCGATCAGGGACCCGGGCTGGGGGAGCTCAGCGGTGTGGCTGGTGTGTGTGGCAGGTGTGTGTGACTGGTGTGTGTGGCAGGTGTGTGTGGCAGGTGTGTGTGACTGGTGTGTGTGGCAGGTGTGTGTGACTGGTGTGTGTGACTGGTGTGTGTGACTGGTGTGTGTGGCAGGTGTGTGTGACTGGTGTGTGTGGCAGGTGTGTGTGACTGGTGCGTGTGGCAGGTGCGTGTGACTGGTGTGTGTAGCAGGTGTGTGTGACTGGTGTGTGTGGCAGGTGTGTGTGACTGGTGTGTGTGACTGGTGTGTGTGGCAGGTGTGTGTGGCAGGTGTGTGTGACTGGTGTGTGTGGCAGGTGTGTGTGACTGGGCGGCGGCGGCGGCAGCGGCGGAGGCCGGTTTGAAATGCTAATGCCCGCGTGTCAGCTGGAGCGGGTGGCAGAGCCGCTGGCATCTGCCCGCCGAATCGGAGTGCCCCTTTCTGTCGCTCGCCCGCAGCCATTTCCACTCGAGCGTCGGCTGGCATGTTTTTTTTTTTTTGGGCAGAGGTGGACGACAGGCTCAGCCGACAAACAAGGGTCCCGGAAGCATGTTTTATTTTCATTTGATTTTTTATTTTTGTTTAAGAGGGGCTGGTAACTGGTTGCTCTGCAGCTGCTAATCTCTTGTGTGAAAAGAGGCAAGCTGGACAGTCCATGTGTTCCAGAATGATCCGTAAAAAAAAACAAGACCAGGTCAAAACCTAGTATATGGCTGGACCCCAGGCTGACCGATGGTGTAACGTCATAACTCGGCTGACCAATGGTGTAACTGCATCACTCACTCAGTCACTCAGTCAGTCACTCAGTCAGTCACAGACGTTTGCGTTTGTAGGGCTGGCCCCGCTGTTGCGGTCCTGCCAAAAAGCTGCCACAGTGTGCTGCCTGCATTTCAGACGGGGAGACTTTATTATGACGTGTGGAGCAAAATGAGACACAGAGCAGTCTCTGTACCGAGTGACATGCACTGCTTTTATTCGAACCATTTATGTCACGGTTATTACGATGCATTGAGTGTTCACTGTAATAGCAGGAATTTTTTTTTTTCCAAACCGTTGTTACGTACATAGGACTTTTAAGTAGATAGAAAATAGAGCTTTTATGTGTAATCTCCGGTTTTCATATTGCTGCCATAAGGACTGTAGTTGACAATGTGGGAAAAAAACTGATGGCATTGATTGATTGATTGATCTGGACTAATCCATTGTGCATTTCACCTGGAGCGTGGAACAGCGTGGAACTTACTTCTGTATGGATGTACTTTAAGCACAAGAGAAAGCTAAAAAAATTTTTTAAAAATCAAAGAAATGTACCGGAGAAAAATCTGAAGAAACTACGGTATAGAATACTGCCCTTCGATAAAGGGTCCTTTAGACTCGAAAGAAAAATGCTGAACTCGAAATCAATTAGAAGAGCAAACAGGTCAAAGGTCTCGCCCTGATGCAGTTAAAATGGACTTAACTATCGCCTCCAGGGAGGGCAGTGCATGGATCTGCCGCTCTGGTGAAAAGAAAATGGTCTGATAAATGTTAACGTGGTGACACCAGACAGAACCGAGGGGCAGACTCCCTTTCAGCACGGACTGGTGGAAATCAATGCATCGCAGAAGTCTGTCTGGCTTCTTGTTTTCTACTCCTTTCTTTGAGTGGCAAAAAAAAAAAAAACCTGTCAGCCCTGCATCAAAAAGGCTTATATTCAGAGTGCACAAAAAAAGTTTTTTGACAGTTGGAAACCAGGGTACTTCAGGAGCAGGTGTTACTGTATGCTAGATGGTGTCTACTTAGGAATGGCTGGGGCCAGGACCGGCTCACAACTATCTATCTGTAACCTCAGGACAAGAACGAACTGACTACCATACCATTTTTGCTATATTCTTTGTAGGTTTTCTCAGAGTTTTTTTTATTGCTGAGAACATACAAATGTGCTTACCTTTGTGCTAGCCTGGCTATACAGTATCTTTCTGCTTACTGCGCTTCTCTTGTTTGTTTGTCCAGGAGGGAGGATAGGTGAAATAAACATTCACGTCCCCCCCAAAGCTCACTAAACGCATCTTCCACTTCCATCCAGCGTGTGTTATTGCTTCTGTCGACCATGTTTTATTTTTTGCCATTGTGGTTTCATTCTTGAACGTCTCTCCCCCAATTCGCTTCTTATTAGCTGTCGAATAGTATTTTTTTTTACTGGTTGTTAGCCGCCCTCATTGTCTCAGCTCAGGAAATCTACCACAGTGACGGTTTCCGAGAAGCCAGAAAAGGAACGTCAATTTCCAGCCCTTTTTGTAGGAACTTTTCTGCTGAATTTTCCTTTTGTAGCGATGGCTATTATGTGGGCTAAAACGGAACGAGCGGGAGGGTATGACAAAAGCTCTGCTGCAGGAGCTCTGTGAGAGCGTGAGAGTGAGAGTGGGCAGGGAGGCCCTGTCATAGGGAACGTTCAGGACTGGATCCGGCACATCTGATGTTTCTGTAAAAAGCCCCAGTCTGCCTGAAGGGTGACTTCTGTAGGCTTTGCTCCACTAGACCTTTTGTCATTACATTACATTACATTAGAGGCATTTAGCAGACGCTCTTATCCAGAACGACTTACACAACTTTTTACACAGCATCCATTTATTATCATTATTTTTCATACGGCTAGATACATACTGAAGAGCAATGCAGGCTACGTACCTTTCCTCAATGGTACAACAGCAATGTCCTACCCAGGAATTGAACCTATGACCTTTCGGTTACAAGCCCAGTTAGAGGCACACATTGGCTTTCTTGAAGGCTATGGCGTGTCGTAAGATACGACTCCTAGAATTAGCAGGCTGCTGTAGAGCATTGACCAATAGTAACGGCATGATCTCCCGGCATCTCCTGTCCCTCACAGCATTACATTTACATTTACATTACATTTACATTACATTACATTTACATTACATTACATTACATTACATTACATTACATTACATTACATTTACATTTACATTTACATTACATTTACATTACATTTACATTTACATTTACATTACATTTATTTGGCAGATGCTTTTATCCAAAGCGATGTACCAAAAGTGCATTTCATGGTCATAGACAACTACTAAACACAGGTTCAGTAAGATACAGTACTTATTTTGTACAGCTATTTCTAGCCAAGAACACAGTTTAGTTCACACAGTGAACACCTAACCTCTGCAAAGCCAACTGGGCAGAAGAACGAGCTACAGTATTAGGACAAATACAAATTACCAGTGTCACCAAATTAGCATGATTCAGTGTCACGTGACACGTAATTTACATTTTCAAAAGTTTATTTCGGCGTGAAGGGTTTTTTGAAGAATTGCAGCAGAAAGTCGAAACCCAGATTGTAGTTTTTGTGCTGCGGAGGTTCATGTGGAGCTCATTTTGCATTTTTTGGCAGCTGTGGCAGTTTGAAACCAATTACAGAGCCCAATCCTTCAACAAAACAACTTCCTCTTTTTCCAGGGCTGATAAGCTTGTGGCAAAGGAGTAAGACAGGCTAAGTGGCTTTCTTTCATTTGTAACTTGTTTTAATGTTCTTGTGTCATTCTCTTGTCCGACATGCATTTCTGTTAAGGACTGACAAATTGGCCATTTTGTGGCTTGATAGGTAATTATGCTGAATTGGGCCGGCTAGCTCTAAAGTGACTCGATGGACAACTGGGATCGTCCCTCAGACAGTCCCCTTAGCACAGCCCAATCTGTGCCGTTCTATCACCTGAAACATTACATTTCTTTGTCATTGTCACGGTCATTTAACCAACATTGCCAAGCTACAGTTAGCTTCAAGCAATCATTACATGCAAAATGACATGTGACCAAGTATTAAAGATGACTAATTTACATAACATTAATATTGTACCAAACATTATGGTGCGCGTGTTAGAAGGGTTGTTAACTCTGGCATCTCGTTTGTGTCGCTAATGATACCCCTGTGACTCCTGGCCTCAGGTAAACGAAAGTCGCTAGTGAAACGCAATGGAAGATGCTCGCTTGATGACGCGGACAGGTAATCTGCGAGCGGGGCTTGTCATAACAACAGGTTTAATTATATTGCCCGGACAGATCAGATGTGTGTTTTCGAAAGTGCTGCTGGAGAGATGCCAGCCTTTTGTTACTGTCTTCCGCCCCTTCTCCCACGTCAAAGCTATACTGCATACCGATTGGCCTGAAGGGCTGACCAGCAGGGTTCTGATTGGCTTTTTTAAAAATCGAGACATCAAGGGGGTCCAGACGCATCCTGCAAGGGCTGACCAACAGCCAATGAGACACACTCACCAGGCAGACTGTACCCCAACACACACACCAGGCAGACTGTACCCCAACACACACACCAGGCAGACTGTACCCCAACACACACACCAGGCAGACTGTACCCCAACACACACACCAGGCAGACTGTGCCAGCCAGTCATCACCCTGATATATTCCCAGATTAAATGAGAGGGTCCCTGGTTGCAGTGGGTGTAGAGCTTGTATTGCTTTTCACTTCTAGGTAGATCGGGTTTCTGATGCACTAATAGTAGTGCTACTACTATTACTAGCAATGTTACTAGTACTACTATTAACTACCACTAACTACTATTGCTATTAACTATTACTAACTACCACTAACTACTACTAGGATAATAATAATAATAATAATAATAATAACCGACAATTTTGTGTTGCAGGTTTCTTGGCGTTCCCCCAGGAAGAGGAAGCTGCCCCCTGACAGGACCTTTGCCCTTTGACCTCATCTACACTGACTACCATGGACTGCAGCAGATGAAGCAGCACATGGGCCTCTCTCTGAAGAAGCACAAGTCAGTAAACCTCCGCCCAACCCCCCCCCCCCCCAGTCCGCCCCCCCCCCGCCCCTTCCGACGATGCCCAGTGTCTGCGGGCCAGTAGCTATGATGCATGAGCATGTGAGACATCTAATTTCAGCCCTTGTTTATGGCCGGAGTTTATGGGACTATTATGTGTTGATTATTGGCTGAATGGGATTTGGTGTCCTCCTCGGCCGTAACTCAGTCTGGCTGTTAATCCAGTGCACATCTGTGAAACATCCCCCCCCCCCCGCCCCCCCCCCCTTTCTCTTTATCGGGTTGCTCTGAGAGCGCCTGAGGGGGGGAGGATCGAAGACAAACGCCCTCAGCGGTGTGTTTTAACGGCGCCAAAAAAAAAATAAAATAAATTGCGTTTTCATTTCCAACCCCGCCGATACCGAAGTAGATCTGCATGGGAGAGTTGCGCTGGATCCCACACCCGCCCCCGCCCACCCCCCCCCCCCCCCTCGCTCCCCCTTCCATCTGCGCATTTATTCGGCATCCAGAGACGGCGCGCTCGAGCGTCATGACTTGTGGCTCGCTGTAACGCCCCCGTCAGCAGATTAATATTGTAATTCTTGTTGCCGCTCCGCAGTGAGAATACCAGTATTGATTCGAGTGCTGGGGAGAGAGAAGGGGGGGGGGGGTGGGGGGGTGTTTTGGGGGGGGGTGAAGAGTTCCGTCTCGGAGTAGCGGATCGCTCGCCTCGCTTGACTTCAGACGGCGGAACAGGCCCAACCTACGCCGTGTATTTATTTTTAAAAAATGAAAAAAATGAAAAAACCGCGATCGCACGCCGCCCAGAGAGGCTGAGTGGGAGTGGAGGTGCGGTGGAGTTCGCCGCCAGCTTCACAGCTTCTCCACGAAAAATCGCAGAATATTTCTCATTTTCTCTGTTGCTGTTGCCGTTGTTGTTGTTGATGATGATGATGATGATGAGCAGGAATATGTGAAATAGTTTCATCCAGCAGCCTTGCAGTTGCACCCATTCTTCCCTTCCTGTCTAATAACCCATTCACTGTTGTACACTGATTTTGTTCTGAAAACCTTTATGGATTACCTTTTTAATATATATTTTGCGTTTGTTTAAAGTTGCTTTAAATTGCAATGCAAATATGCACATGCAAGCCCGATATTGGCAGACAGCACTAGCACGTTATCTCGTAGTAAAACGGGGGTTTATAAGGAATCCACTGCTTCGCAAATAATTATGATTTTATTATATATTAACTGAAGCTTCCGTGTGTTGGCGCAGAATTCGTTCTATTTGTCCATCTGTTCCCATTCACGTGGGCCTCTAGATCACCTGTGACAGCACGCCACACACACACACACACACACACACACACACACCTCTCCTGGAAGCCGAAAGACATCGTTAATCAGCATCAGAGCGCGCCGAGCCCTTCGAGGCTGCTTTAATCACTCCAGTTTTATGCGTGTGCGCCGCACTGCTTCATTAATAGTGCTTCGGTGCGACGGGCTCCCAATACTTTTAATTTCCGCGCCGGCCGTTAAAGATGCTGAATGGCGATAGGAGCCCCGTCCTAAATCAAACCTATCAGATAGCAGCGGGCCGGCATCGATCCCCCCCGCGCTGAATTTACGGTCCTGACAGGGCCGAGAGGAAGGGTCTAGCCCCCACCACCCCCAACCCCCGCAGCCGCTCCCCCTCTTTTTGGATGGAGAGCGACAGGACAGCGGAACGGCGGGACTGTTGTCTGGGACGGACCGGGCGAGGGGGGTGCACTGGTCGCTCCCAGCTGTGTCCCAGGGGCGTGATTAATTGTACGTGTCTACTCATTCCCAAAAAGGGGACTCCTTCTGGGAGACGGGCCAGATCTGCTCTGCCGGGGACTCCTGTGCACAGGAGCCGTGGCCCAGGCTGAATAATAATCATTTAACCTTAAGTCAGCCTTCGCTTTGATCTTAGTGAGACATCCCAGCAGTGGCTTAAATCGCCACGCGGTTTTTTTTTAAACGGATTATTCTTCCACCGAGTAGGGGGGGGACGGCTTATCTGTTTGCACGAGATCTAGCCATGCTGGGACTGGGTAAACCTGAACTAGCATCCGCCATCGCTGTGTTATATGTCACTCTTTACGCTAGTTTCGCGCCTCTCCCCCCTTGGTTCGCTGCGCCGCGCCGTGCAAGATAAGAGCGCCGTGTTTTTTTTTTTTTTTTTAGGATGCCGTGTGACCGTGGAGATCTCTCTGCCGATCTAAACCCCCCCCCACCTTTCGTTCCTTCAGCTGGTCAGCCGAAAACGCCGAGGGGTACCGCAAGGTCCTCACGTCACCGCGGCTCACTGCCCTGCTGCGTGGAGGCGACGACGAAATGTTTGCGTTGATCGCTCTCTCTCTCTCTCTCTCTCACTCTCTCTCTCTCTCTCTCTCTCAAATTCAAATTCAAATTCAAATGCTTTATTGGCATGACATATTTAAAAATACATATTGCCAAAGCGTAGTGACAACAGCAATCAACTACAGTAAGAATATATAATCAAAAGGAAAAAAGAAGACAAGCAGCAACAACGATAACAGCACAAATGATAGGAACATAATACTTATCTATTAAGTTAACTGAATTGAATTAATTATATTATATACATGTACACATACACACGCATACATATACATATATATATATATACATATACATGTATATATATACATGTATATGTATATATATATATATATACACTCTCTCTCGCTCTCTCTCTCCCTCTCTCTCCCTCCCTCTCTCTCTGTCTCTCTCTCTCTCTCTCTCTCTCTCACTCACTCGCTCTCTCTCTCTCTCACTCACTCGCTCTCTCTCTCTCTCTCTCACTCTCTCTCTCTCTCTCGCGCTCTCTCTCTCTCTCTCTCCCTCCCTCTCTCTCTGTCTCTCTCTCTCTCTCACTCTCTCTCTCTCTCTCTCTCTCTCATTTTATTTTTCTGTCAGCCAGTGAGTTTCGGGATGAGAGTCGCTTTGGCTGTCTCGCGGGTGCGATGTGTGCTGTGCATTAAAAAAAAAAACCGAGTTGTTTTCAATTGCCTCTGAGAGATAATTGATTCTGCTCCACTTTGGCACGGAGTGTCGGTTGCGTTTCCCGCGCACATTGCAGCGCTGTGTTAACACCGACGACGGTAAATATAAGAGGCCCAGGGTCTCAGCGGCGTTAGGGAAAAAAAAAAAAAAAAGCCAGTTATTATTCACAGCGACGCTGAAATATACACAATGGACACGTAAAGAAAAGCAAACAGGGGTTTAAGTCGTCTTTGATAATAATTAGCAATCTAAAGGCCTCTAAAGAGCAGCTGGAAGCCCCCCCCCCCCACCGCCCCCCAGTGTGGCACGATGGCTGCTTTTTGGGACCAATTACCAGCGACGGTGCGAGATGCATCAGGCGAAACCGAACCTCTCTGAGTTTCGCAAGATAAACACTGAAAGGAACACTGACGGCGACGAGGAAGCCCTTTTTTTATCTTTGGCGTTCGCGCTCAATGGCAAAACACACAGGAGGCGGATGCTCTGCTGCGCCCGGGGAGGAAGAAAAGCAGCAAATTAAAGCAAATTAGAGCTACTGTGGAATCTGAATAGTGCGGATGAACGCAGGTAAAAAAGCCCAGCGAACTCGCTGCAGATCGGCAGGCTGTTCTGCTTCCGCCACACGGTTAATCCCATGCGACTGCTTACTTGATCAGGGCCGACCCGAAGCATAAACGCTTATGCGGTTGTTTTAGGGTCACAACCGCTGGGGGGGGGGGGGGGCGGGGGGGCAGCACGATTCCATGTTTATCTAAAGTAAATAACGGTATTTTCGTAATTACGTTATTCATCCCCTATCGCGGAACCAGCGGTATAAATTGTAAATGGAACGGCAACAGAACATTTCATAACAGTGTAATGTAAGAAGGATTTCACCCCCCCCCCCCCAGGCATTTCCACCAGGCATGCCTTTTCTGCTCTCTGATTGGCTGAGCAATCTTAGCCCCCGTTTGCGGATTTTATACACGGAAAATGTGCGAAGTGGGGGTCTGGGCTTGGCTGGCTTAGTGCACCTTACAGAACGAGTGAATTTCCTGGGTAAACTCTTTTGCAGCCGTAATAAATGGCCCTGTTTGATCTGGCCCTCATTATATTTCTGTGGAAGCTTTTAATAGCCGTTGAGCCGAAAGCTAATATGTGTGCGGTCTCGTACAAGGGGAGGGTAAAATAAGAGGAGGGGAGAGGAGAGGCAGAGAGAGAGAGAGAGAGAGAGAGAGAGAAGGTGTCCTAGAGGGAGCAGCCAGGGTTATAGGGATGGATTCCAGCAGTCTTTCCAGAGATTTCCGTGCTTAGCATCGGATCAGCCCTTCCTTTATGAAAGGGATCAAGTGTGAACAGCGTGCGTGGCAGCCTCTTCTAGCAGTGT